>NW_027618379.1:0-75000 GCF_964187855.1 Myxine glutinosa | reverse complement strand
AAAAGTGGTTTTTCAACACTAACACAAGTGCGAAAAGTGGTTTTTCCACACTAATACAAGTGCAAAAGTGGTTTCCTGCACCAACACAAGTGCGAAAAGTGGTTTTTCAACCCTAACACAAGTGCGAAAAGTGGTTTTTCAACACTAACACAAGTGCGAAAAGTGGTTTTTCCACACTAATACAAGTGCAAAAGTGGTTTCCTGCACCAACACAAGTGCGAAAAGTGGTTTTTCAACACTAACACAAGTGCGAAAAGTGGTTTTTCAACACTATCACAAGTGCAAAAAGTGTTTTTTCCACACTAATACAAGTGCAAAAGTGGTTTCCTGCACCAACACAAGTGCGAAAAGTGGTTTTTCAACACTAACACAAGTGCGAAAAGTGGTTTTTCAACACTAACACAAGTGCGAAAAGTGGTTTTTCAACACTAACACAAGTGCGAAAAGTGGTTTTTCCACACTAATACAAGAGCAAAAGTGGTTTCCTGCACCAACACAAGTGCGAAAAGTGGTTTTTCAACACTAACACGAGTGCGAAAAGTGGTTTTTCAACACGAACACAAGGGCGAAAAGTGGTTTTTCCACACTAATACAAGTGAAAAAGTGGTTTCCTGCACCAACACAAGTGCGAAAAGTGGTTTTTCAACACTAACACAAGTGCGAAAAGTGGTTTTTCCACACTAACACAAGTGCAAAAAGTGGTTTTTCAACACTAACACAAGTGCGAAAAGTGATTTCCTGCACAAACACAAGTGCGAAAAGTGGTTTTTCAACACTAACACAAGTGCGAAAAGTGGTTTTTCAACACTAACACAAGTGCGAAAAGTGTTTTTTCCACACTAATACAAGTGCAAAAGTGGTTTCCTGCACCAACACAAGTGCGAAAAGTGGTTTTTCAACACTAACACAAGTGCGAAAAGTGGTTTTTCAACACTAACACAAGTGCGAAAAGTAGTTTTTTCATGCTAATACAAGTGCAAAAGTGGTTTCCTGCACCAATACAAGTGCGAAAAGTGGTTTTTCAACACTAACACAAGTATGAAAAGTGGTTTTTCCACATTAATACAAGTGCAAAAGTGGTTTCCTGCACCAAAACAAGTGCGAAAACTGGTTTTTCAACACTAACACAAGTGCAAAAAGTGGTTTTTCCACATTAATACAAGTGCAAAAGTGGTTTCCTGCACCAACACAAGTGCGAAAAGTGGTTTTTCAACTCTAACACAAGTGCGAAAAGTGGTTTTTCAACACTAACACAAGTGCGAAAAGTGGTTTTTCCACACGAATACAAGTGCAAAAGTGGTTTCCTGCACCAACACACGTGCGAAAAATGGTTTTTCAACACTAACACAAGTGCGAAAAGTGGTTGTTCAACACTAACACAAGTGCGAAAAGTGGTTTTTCAACACTAACACAAGTGCGAAAAGTGATTTCCTGCACCAACACAAGTGCGAAAAGTGGTTTTTCAACACTAACACAAGTGCGAAAAGTGGTTTTTCAACACTAACACAAGTGCGAAAAGTGTTTTTTCCACACTAATACAAGTGCAAAAGTGGTTTCCTGCACCAACACAAGTGCGAAAAGTGGTTTTTCAACACTAACACAAGTGCGAAAAGTGGTTTTTCAACACTAACACAAGTGCGAAAAGTGATTTTTCCACACTAATACAAGTGCAAAAGTGGTTTCCTGCACCAACACAAGTGCGAAAAGTGGTTTTTCAACACTAACACAAGTGCGAAAAGTGGTTTTTCAACACTAACACAAGTGCGAAAAGTGGTTTTTCCACACTAATACAAGTGCAAAAGTGGTATCCTGCACCAACACAAGTGCGAAAAGTGGTTTTTCAACACTAACACAAGTGTGAAAAGTGGTTTTTCAACACTAACACAAGTGCGAAAAGTGTTTTTTCCACACTAATATAAGTGCAAAAGTGGTTTCCTGCACCAACACAAGTGCGAAAAGTGGTTTTTCAACACTAACACAAGTGCGAAAAGTGGTTTTTCAACACTAACACAAGTGCGAAAAGTGGTTTTTCCACACTAATACAAGTGCAAAAGTGGTTTCCTGCACCAACACAAGTGCGAAAAGTGGTTTTTCAACACTAACACAAGTGCGAAAAGTGGTTTTTCAACACTATCACAAGTACAAAAAGTGTTTTTTCCACACTAATACAAGTGCAAAAGTGGTTTCTTGCACCAACACAAGTGCGAAAAGTGGTTTTTCAACACGAACACAAGTGTGAAAAGTGGTTTTTCAACACTAACACAAGTGCGAAAAGTGGTTTTTCCACACTAATACAATTGCAAAAGTGGTTTCCTGCACCAACACAAGTGCGAAAAGTGGTTTTTCAACCCTAACACAAGTGCGAAAAGTGGTTTTTCATCACTATCACAAGTGCGAAAAGTGGTTTTTCAACACTATCACAAGTGCAAAAAGTGTTTTTTCCACACTAATACAAGTGCAAAAGTGGTTTCCTGCACCAACACAAGTGCGAAAAGTGGTTTTTCAACCCTAACACAAGTGCGAAAAGTGGTTTTTCAACACTAACACAAGTGCGAAAAGTGGTTTTTCCACACTAATACAAGTGCAAAAGTGGTTTCCTGCACCAACACAAGTGCGAAAAGTGGTTTTTCAACACTAACACAAGTGCGAAAAGTGGTTTTTCAACACTAACACAAGTGCGAAAAGTGGTTTTTCAACACTATCACAAGTGCAAAAAGTGTTTTTTCCACACTAATACAAGTGCAAAAGTGGGTTCCTGCACCAACACAAGTGCGAAAAGTGGTTTTTCAACACTAACACAAGTGCGAAAAGTGGTTTTTCAACACTAACACAAGTGCGAAAAGTGGTTTTTCAACACTAACACAAGTGCGAAAAGTGGTTTTTCCACACTAATACAAGTGCAAAAGTGGTTTCCTGCACCAACACAAGTGCGAAAAGTGGTTTTTCAACACTAACACAAGTGCGAAAAGTGGTTTTTCAACACTATCACAAGTGCAAAAAGTGTTTTTTCCACACTAATACAAGTGCAAAAGTGGTTTCCTGCACCAACACAAGTGCGAAAATTGGTTTTTCAACACTAACACAAGTGCGAAAAGTGGTTTTTCAACAATATCACATGTGCAAAAAGTGTTTTTTCCACACTAATACAAGTGCAAAAGTGGTTTCCTGCACCAACACAAGTGCGAAAAGTGGTTTTTCAACACTATCACAAGTGCAAAAAGTGTTTTTTCCACACTAACGCAAGTGCGAAAAGTGGTTTTTCAACACTATCACAAGTGCAAAAGTGGTTTCCTGCACCAACACAAGTGCGAAAAGTGGTTTCCTGCACGAACACAAGTGCGAAAAGTGGTTTTTCAACACTATCACAAGTGCAAAAGTGGTTTCCTGCACCAACACAAGTGCGAAAGGTGGTTTTTCAACACTAAAACAAGTGCAAAAAGTGGTTTTTCAACACTAACACAAGTGCGAAAAGTGTTTTTTCCACACTAATACAAGTGCAAAAGTGGTTTCCTGCACCAACACAAGTGCGAAAAGTGTTTTTTCAACACTAACACAAGTGGGAAAAGTGGTTTTTCAACACTAACACAAGTGCGAAAAGTGGTTTTTCAACACTAACACAAGTGCGAAAAGTGGTTTTTCCACACTAATACAAGTGCAAAAGTGGTTTCCTGCACCAACACAATTGCGAAAAGTGGTTTTTCAACACTAACAAAAGTGCAAAAAGTGTTTTTTCAACACTAACACAAGTGCGAAAAGTGGTTTTTCCACACTAATACAAGTGCAAAAGTGGTTTCCTGCACCAACACAAGTGCGAAAAGTGGTTTTTCAACACTATCACAAGTGCAAAAAGTGTTTTTTCCACACTAACGCAAGTGCGAAAAGTGGTTTTTCAACACTATCACAAGTGCAAAAGTGGTTTCCTGCACCAACACAAGTGCGAAAAGTGGTTTCCTGCACGAACACAAGTGCGAAAAGTGGTTTTTCAACACTATCACAAGTGCAAAAGTGGTTTCCTGCACCAACACAAGTGCGAAAGGTGGTTTTTCAACACTAAAACAAGTGCAAAAAGTGGTTTTTCAACACTAACACAAGTGCGAAAAGTGTTTTTTCCACACTAATACAAGTGCAAAAGTGGTTTCCTGCACCAACACAAGTGCGAAAAGTGTTTTTTCAACACTAACACAAGTGGGAAAAGTGGTTTTTCAACACTAACACAAGAGCAAAAGTGGTTTCCTGCACCAACACAAGTGCGAAAAGTGGTTTTTCAACACTAACACGAGTGCGAAAAGTGGTTTTTCAACACTAACACAAGGGCGAAAAGTGGTTTTTCCACACTAATACAAGTGAAAAAGTGGTTTCCTGCACCAACACAAGTGCGAAAAGTGGTTTTTCAACACTAACACAAGTGCGAAAAGTGGTTTTTCCACACTAACACAAGTGCAAAAAGTGGTTTTTCAACACGAACACAAGTGCGAAAAGTGATTTCCTGCACCAACACAAGTGCGAAAAGTGGTTTTTCAACACTAACACAAGTGCGAAAAGTGGTTTTTCAACACTAACACAAGTGCGAAAAGTGGATTTTCAACACTAACACAAGTGCGAAAAGTGGTTTTTCCACACTAATACAAGTGCAAAAGTGGTTTCCTGCACCAACACAATTGCGAAAAGTGGTTTTTCAACACTAACAAAAGTGCAAAAAGTGTTTTTTCAACACTAACACAAGTGCGAAAAGTGGTTTTTCCACACTAATACAAGTGCAAAAGTGGTTTCCTGCACCAACACAAGTGCGAAAAGTGGTTTTTCAACACTATCACAAGTGCAAAAAGTGTTTTTTCCACACTAACGCAAGTGCGAAAAGTGGTTTTTCAACACTATCACAAGTGCAAAAGTGGTTTCCTGCACCAACACAAGTGCGAAAAGTGGTTTCCTGCACGAACACAAATGCGAAAAGTGGTTTTTCAACACTATCACAAGTGCAAAAGTGGTTTCCTGCACCAACACAAGTGCGAAAGGTGGTTTTTCAACACTAAAACAAGTGCAAAAAGTGGTTTTTCAACACTAACACAAGTGCGAAAAGTGTTTTTCCACACTAATACAAGTGCAAAAGTGGTTTCCTGCACCAACACAAGTGCGAAAAGTGGTTTTTCAACACTAACACAAGTGCGAAAAGTGGTTTTTCCACACTAACACAAGTGCAAAAAGTGGTTTTTCAACACGAACACAAGTGCGAAAAGTGATTTCCTGCACCAACACAAGTGCGAAAAGTGGTTTTTCAACACTAACACAAGTGCGAAAAGTGGTGTTTCAACACTAACACAAGTGCGAAAAGTGGATTTTCAACACTAACACAAGTGCGAAAAGTGGTTTTTCCACAATAATACAAGTGCAAAAGTGGTTTCCTGCACCAACACAATTGCGAAAAGTGGTTTTTCAACACTAACAAAAGTGCAAAAAGTGTTTTTTCAACACTAACACAAGTGCGAAAAGTGGTTTTTCCACACTAATACAAGTGCAAAAGTGGTTTCCTGCACCAACACAAGTGCGAAAAGTGGTTTTTCAACACTATCACAAGTGCAAAAAGTGTTTTTTCCACACTAACGCAAGTGCGAAAAGTGGTTTTTCAACACTATCACAAGTGCAAAAGTGGTTTCCTGCACCAACACAAGTGCGAAAAGTGGTTTCCTGCACGAACACAAGTGCGAAAAGTGGTTTTTCAACACTATCACAAGTGCAAAAGTGGTTTCCTGCACCAACACAAGTGCGAAAGGTGGTTTTTCAACACTAAAACAAGTGCAAAAAGTGGTTTTTCAACACTAACACAAGTGCGAAAAGTGTTTTTCCACACTAATACAAGTGCAAAAGTGGTTTCCTGCACCAACACAAGTGCGAAAAGTGTTTTTTCCACACTAATACAAGTGCAAAAGTGGTTTCTTGCACCAACACAAGTGCGAAAAGTGGTTTTTCAACACTAACACAAGTGTGAAAAGTGGTTTTTCAACACTAACACAAGTGCGAAAAGTGTTTTTTCCACACTAATATAAGTGCAAAAGTGGTTTCCTGCACCAACACAAGTGCGAAAAGTGGTTTTTCAACACTAACACAAGTGCGAAAAGTGGTTTTTCAACACTAACACAAGTGCGAAAAGTGGTTTTTCCACACTAATACAAGTGCAAAAGTGGTTTCCTGCACCAACACATGTGCGAAAAGTGGTTTTTCAACACTAACACAAGTGCGAAAAGTGGTTTTTCAACACTATCACAAGTACAAAAAGTGTTTTTTCCACACTAATACAAGTGCAAAAGTGGTTTCTTGCACCAACACAAGTGCGAAAAGTGGTTTTTCAACACGAACACAAGTGTGAAAAGTGGTTTTTCAACACTAACACAAGTGCGAAAAGTGGTTTTTCCACACTAATACAATTGCAAAAGTGGTTTCCTGCACCAACACAAGTGCGAAAAGTGGTTTTTCAACACTAACACAAGTGCGAAAAGTGGTTTTTCATCACTATCACAAGTGCGAAAAGTGGTTTTTCAACACTATCACAAGTGCAAAAAGTGTTTTTTCCACACTAATACAAGTGCAAAAGTGGTTTCCTGCACCAACACAAGTGCGAAAAGTGGTTTTTCAACCCTAACACAAGTGCGAAAAGTGGTTTTTCAACACTAACACAAGTGCGAAAAGTGGTTTTTCCACACTAATACAAGTGCAAAAGTGGTTTCCTGCACCAACACAAGTGCGAAAAGTGGTTTTTCAACACTAACACAAGTGCGAAAAGTGGTTTTTCAACACTAACACAAGTGCGAAAAGTGGTTTTTCAACACTATCACAAGTGCAAAAAGTGTTTTTTCCACACTAATACAAGTGCAAAAGTGGTTTCCTGCACCAACACAAGTGCGAAAAGTGGTTTTTCAACACTAACACAAGTGCGAAAAGTGGTTTTTCAACACTAACACAAGGGCGAAAAGTGGTTTTTCAACACTAACACAAGTGCGGAAAAGTGGTTTTTCCACACTAATACAAGTGCAAAAGTGGTTTCCTGCACCAACACAAGTGCGAAAAGTGGTTTTTCAACACTAACACAAGTGCGAAAAGTGGTTTTTCAACACTATCACAAGTGCAAAAAGTGTTTTTTCCACACTAATACAAGTGCAAAAGTGGTTTCCTGCACCAACACAAGTGCGAAAATTGGTTTTTCAACACTAACACAAGTGCGAAAAGTGGTTTTTCAACAATATCACATGTGCAAAAAGTGTTTTTTCCACACTAATACAAGTGCAAAAGTGGTTTCCTGCACCAACACAAGTGCGAAAAGTGGTTTTTCAACACTATCACAAGTGCAAAAAGTGTTTTTTCCACACTAACGCAAGTGCGAAAAGTGGTTTTTCAACACTATCACAAGTGCAAAAGTGGTTTCCTGCACCAACACAAGTGCGAAAAGTGGTTTCCTGCACGAACACAAGTGCGAAAAGTGGTTTTTCAACACTATCACAAGTGCAAAAGTGGTTTCCTGCACCAACACAAGTGCGAAAGGTGGTTTTTCAACACTAAAACAAGTGCAAAAAGTGGTTTTTCAACACTAACACAAGTGCGAAAAGTGTTTTTTCCACACTAATACAAGTGCAAAAGTGGTTTCCTGCACCAACACAAGTGCGAAAAGTGTTTTTTCAACACTAACACAAGTGGGAAAAGTGGTTTTTCAACACTAACACAAGTGCGAAAAGTGGTTTTTCAACACTAACACAAGTGCGAAAAGTGGTTTTTCCACACTAATACAAGTGCAAAAGTGGTTTCCTGCACCAACACAATTGCGAAAAGTGGTTTTTCAACACTAACAAAAGTGCAAAAAGTGTTTTTTCAACACTAACACAAGTGCGAAAAGTGGTTTTTCCACACTAATACAAGTGCAAAAGTGGTTTCCTGCACCAACACAAGTGCGAAAAGTGGTTTTTCAACACTATCACAAGTGCAAAAAGTGTTTTTTCCACACTAACGCAAGTGCGAAAAGTGGTTTTTCAACACTATCACAAGTGCAAAAGTGGTTTCCTGCACCAACACAAGTGCGAAAAGTGGTTTCCTGCACGAACACAAGTGCGAAAAGTGGTTTTACAACACTATCACAAGTGCAAAAGTGGTTTCCTGCACCAACACAAGTGCGAAAGGTGGTTTTTCAACACTAAAACAAGTGCAAAAAGTGGTTTTTCAACACTAACACAAGTGCGAAAAGTGTTTTTTCCACACTAATACAAGTGCAAAAGTGGTTTCCTGCACCAACACAAAGTGCGAAAAGTGTTTTTTCAACACTAACACAAGTGGGAAAAGTGGTTTTTTCAACACTAACACAAGAGCAAAAGTGGTTTCCTGCACCAACACAAGTGCGAAAAGTGGTTTTTCAACACTAACACGAGTGCGAAAAGTGGTTTTTCAACACTAACACAAGGGCGAAAAGTGGTTTTTCCACACTAATACAAGTGAAAAAGTGGTTTCCTGCACCAACACAAGTGCGAAAAGTGGTTTTTCAACACTAACACAAGTGCGAAAAGTGGTTTTTCCACACTAACACAAGTGCAAAAAGTGGTTTTTCAACACGAACACAAGTGCGAAAAGTGATTTCCTGCACCAACACAAGTGCGAAAAGTGGTTTTTCAACACTAACACAAGTGCGAAAAGTGGTTTTTCAACACTAACACAAGTGCGAAAAGTGGATTTTCAACACTAACACAAGTGCGAAAAGTGGTTTTTCCACACTAATACAAGTGCAAAAGTGGTTTCCTGCACCAACACAATTGCGAAAAGTGGTTTTTCAACACTAACAAAAGTGCAAAAAGTGTTTTTTCAACACTAACACATGTGCGAAAAGTGGTTTTTCCACACTAATACAAGTGCAAAAGTGGTTTCCTGCACCAACACAAGTGCGAAAAGTGGTTTTTCAACACTATCACAAGTGCAAAAAGTGTTTTTTCCACACTAACGCAAGTGCGAAAAGTGGTTTTTCAACACTATCACAAGTGCAAAAGTGGTTTCCTGCACCAACACAAGTGCGAAAAGTGGTTTCCTGCACGAACACAAGTGCGAAAAGTGGTTTTTCAACACTATCACAAGTGCAAAAGTGGTTTCCTGCACCAACACAAGTGCGAAAGGTGGTTTTTCAACACTAAAACAAGTGCAAAAAGTGGTTTTTCAACACTAACACAAGTGCGAAAAGTGTTTTTTCCACACTAATACAAGTGCAAAAGTGGTTTCCTGCACCAACACAAGTGCGAAAAGTGTTTTTTCCACACTAATACAAGTGCAAAAGTGGTTTCTTGCACCAACACAAGTGCGAAAAGTGGTTTTTCAACACGAACACAAGTGTGAAAAGTGGTTTTTCAACACTAACACAAGTGCGAAAAGTGGTTTTTCCACACTAATACAATTGCAAAAGTGGTTTCCTGCACCAACACAAGTGCGAAAAGTGGTTTTTCAACAGTAACACAAGTGCGAAAAGTGGTTTTTCATCACTATCACAAGTGCGAAAAGTGGTTTTTCAACACTATCACAAGTGCAAAAAGTGTTTTTTCCACACTAATACAAGTGCAAAAGTGGTTTCCTGCACCAACACAAGTGCGAAAAGTGGTTTTTCAACCCTAACACAAGTGCGAAATGTGGTTTTTCAACACTAACACAAGTGCGAAAAGTGGTTTTTCCACACTAATACAAGTGCAAAAGTGGTTTCCTGCACCAACACAAGTGCGAAAAGTGGTTTTTCAACACTAACACAAGTGTGAAAAGTGGTTTTTCAACACTAACACAAGTGCGAAAAGTGGTTTTTCAACACTATCACAAGTGCAAAAAGTGTTTTTTCCACACTAATACAAGTGCAAAAGTGGTTTCCTGCACCAACACAAGTGCGAAAAGTGGTTTTTCAACACTAACACAAGTGCGAAAAGTGGTTTTTCAACACTAACACAAGTGCGAAAAGTGGTTTTTCAACACTAACACAAGTGCGAAAAGTGGTTTTTCCACACTAATACAAGTGCAAAAGTGGTTTCCTGCACCAACACAAGTGCGAAAAGTGGTTTTTCAACACTAACACAAGTGCGAAAAGTGGTTTTTCAACACTATCACAAGTGCAAAAAGTGTTTTTTCCACACTAATACAAGTGCAAAAGTGGTTTCCTGCACCAACACAAGTGCGAAAATTGGTTTTTCAACACTAACACAAGTGCGAAAAGTGGTTTTTCAACAATATCACATGTGCAAAAAGTGTTTTTTCCACACTAATACAAGTGCAAAAGTGGTTTCCTGCACCAACACAAGTGCGAAAAGTGGTTTTTCAACACTATCACAAGTGCAAAAAGTGTTTTTTCCACACTAACGCAAGTGCGAAAAGTGGTTTTTCAACACTATCACAAGTGCAAAAGTGGTTTCCTGCACCAACACAAGTGCGAAAAGTGGTTTCCTGCACGAACACAAGTGCGAAAAGTGGTTTTTCAACACTATCACAAGTGCAAAAGTGGTTTCCTGCACCAACACAAGTGCGAAAGGTGGTTCTTCAACACTAAAACAAGTGCAAAAAGTGGTTTTTCAACACTAACACAAGTGCGAAAAGTGTTTTTTCCACACTAATACAAGTGCAAAAGTGGTTTCCTGCACCAACACAAGTGCGAAAAGTGTTTTTTCAACACTAACACAAGTGGGAAAAGTGGTTTTTCAACACTAACACAAGTGCGAAAAGTGGTTTTTCAACACTAACACAAGTGCGAAAAGTGGTTTTTCCACACTAATACAAGTGCAAAAGTGGTTTCCTGCACCAACACAATTGCGAAAAGTGGTTTTTCAACACTAACAAAAGTGCAAAAAGTGTTTTTTCAACACTAACACAAGTGCGAAAAGTGGTTTTTCCACACTAATACAAGTGCAAAAGTGGTTTCCTGCACCAACACAAGTGCGAAAAGTGGTTTTTCAACACTATCACAAGTGCAAAAAGTGTTTTTTCCACACTAACGCAAGTGCGAAAAGTGGTTTTTCAACACTATCACAAGTGCAAAAGTGGTTTCCTGCACCAACACAAGTGCGAAAAGTGGTTTCCTGCACGAACACAAGTGCGAAAAGTGGTTTTTCAACACTATCACAAGTGCAAAAGTGGTTTCCTGCACCAACACAAGTGCGAAAGGTGGTTTTTCAACACTAAAACAAGTGCAAAAAGTGGTTTTTCAACACTAACACAAGTGCGAAAAGTGTTTTTTCCACACTAATACAAGTGCAAAAGTGGTTTCCTGCACCAACACAAGTGCGAAAAGTGTTTTTTCAACACTAACACAAGTGGGAAAAGTGGTTTTTCAACACTAACACAAGAGCAAAAGTGGTTTCCTGCACCAACACAAGTGCGAAAAGTGGTTTTTCAACACTAACACGAGTGCGAAAAGTGGTTTTTCAACACTAACACAAGGGCGAAAAGTGGTTTTTCCACACTAATACAAGTGAAAAAGTGGTTTCCTGCACCAACACAAGTGCGAAAAGTGGTTTTTCAACACTAACACAAGTGCGAAAAGTGGTTTTTCCACACTAACACAAGTGCAAAAAGTGGTTTTTCAACACGAACACAAGTGCGAAAAGTGATTTCCTGCACCAACACAAGTGCGAAAAGTGGTTTTTCAACACTAACACAAGTGCGAAAAGTGGTTTTTCAACACTAACACAAGTGCGAAAAGTGGATTTTCAACACTAACACAAGTGCGAAAAGTGGTTTTTCCACACTAATACAAGTGCAAAAGTGGTTTCCTGCACCAACACAATTGCGAAAAGTGGTTTTTCAACACTAACAAAAGTGCAAAAAGTATTTTTTTCAACACTAACACAAGTGCGAAAAGTGGTTTTTCCACACTAATACAAGTGCAAAAGTGGTTTCCTGCACCAACACAAGTGCGAAAAGAGGTTTTTCAACACTATCACAAGTGCAAAAAGTGTTTTTTCCACACTAACGCAAGTGCGAAAAGTGGTTTTTCAACACTATCACAAGTGCAAAAGTGGTTTCCTGCACCAACACAAGTGCGAAAAGTGGTTTCCTGCACGAACACAAGTGCGAAAAGTGGTTTTTCAACACTATCACAAGTGCAAAAGTGGTTTCCTGCACCAACAC
Source organism: Myxine glutinosa (assembly GCF_964187855.1). Lineage (NCBI taxonomy): Eukaryota > Metazoa > Chordata > Myxini > Myxiniformes > Myxinidae > Myxine > Myxine glutinosa. The sequence goes on along the minus strand of NW_027618379.1, from coordinate 62,883 downwards.
AAGTGCGAAAGGTGGTTTTTCAACACTAAAACAAGTGCAAAAAGTGGTTTTTCAACACTAACACAAGTGCGAAAAGTGTTTTTTCCACACTAATACAAGTGCAAAAGTGGTTTCCTGCACCAACACAAGTGCGAAAAGTGTTTTTCAACACTAACACAAGTGGGAAAAGTGGTTTTTCAACACTAACACAAGAGCAAAAGTGGTTTCCTGCACCAACACAAGTGCGAAAAGTGGTTTTTCAACACTAACACGAGTGCGAAAAGTGGTTTTTCAACACTAACACAAGGGCGAAAAGTGGTTTTTCCACACTAATACAAGTGAAAAAGTGGTTTCCTGCACCAACACAAGTGCGAAAAGTGGTTTTTCAACACTAACACAAGTGCGAAAAGTGGTTTTTCCACACTAACACAAGTGCAAAAAGTGGTTTTTCAACACGAACACAAGTGCGAAAAGTGATTTCCTGCACCAACACAAGTGCGAAAAGTGGTTTTTCAACACTAACACAAGTGCGAAAAGTGGTTTTTCAACACTAACACAAGTGCGAAAAGTGGATTTTCAACACTAACACAAGTGCGAAAAGTGGTTTTTCCACACTAATACAAGTGCAAAAGTGGTTTCCTGCACCAACACAATTGCGAAAAGTGGTTTTTCAACACTAACAAAAGTGCAAAAAGTATTTTTTTCAACACTAACACAAGTGCGAAAAGTGGTTTTTCCACACTAATACAAGTGCAAAAGTGGTTTCCTGCACCAACACAAGTGCGAAAAGAGGTTTTTCAACACTATCACAAGTGCAAAAAGTGTTTTTTCCACACTAACGCAAGTGCGAAAAGTGGTTTTTCAACACTATCACAAGTGCAAAAGTGGTTTCCTGCACCAACACAAGTGCGAAAAGTGGTTTCCTGCACGAACACAAGTGCGAAAAGTGGTTTTTCAACACTATCACAAGTGCAAAAGTGGTTTCCTGCACCAACACAAGTGCGAAAGGTGGTTTTTCAACACTAAAACAAGTGCAAAAAGTGGTTTTTCAACACTAACACAAGTGCGAAAAGTGTTTTTTCCACACTAATACAAGTGCAAAAGTGGTTCCTGCACCAACACAAGTGCGAAAAGTGTTTTTTCAACACTAACACAAGTGGGAAAAGTGGTTTTTCAACACTAACACAAGAGCAAAAGTGGTTTCCTGCACCAACACAAGTGCGAAAAGTGGTTTTTCAACACTAACACGAGTGCGAAAAGTGGTTTTTCAACACTAACACAAGGGCGAAAAGTGGTTTTTCCACACTAATACAAGTGAAAAAGTGGTTTCCTGCACCAACACAAGTGCGAAAAGTGGTTTTTCAACACTAACACAAGTGCGAAAAGTGGTTTTTCCACACTAACACAACTGCAAAAAGTGGTTTTTCAACACGAACACAAGTGCGAAAAGTGATTTCCTGCACCAACACAAGTGCGAAAAGTGGTTTTTCAACACTAACACAAGTGCGAAAAGTGGTTTTTCAACACTAACACAAGTGCGAAAAGTGTTTTTTCCACACTAATACAAGTGCAAAAGTGGTTTCCTGCACCAACACAAGTGCGAAAAGTGGTTTTTCAACACTAACACAAGTGCGAAAAGTGGTTTTTCAACACTAACACAAGTGCGAAAAGTAGTTTTTTCATGCTAATACAAGTGCAAAAGTGGTTTCCTGCACCAATACAAGTGCGAAAAGTGGTTTTTCAACACTAACACAAGTGCGAAAAGTGGTTTTTCCACATTAATACAAGTGCAAAAGTGGTTTCCTGCACCAAAACAAGTGCGAAAAGTGGTTTTTCAACACCAACACAAGTGCAAAAAGTGGTTTTTCCACATTAATACAAGTGCAAAAGTGGTTTCCTGCACCAACACAAGTGCGAAAAGTGGTTTTTCAACTCTAACACAAGTGCGAAAAGTGGTTTTTCAACACTAACACAAGTGCGAAAAGTGGTTTTTCCACACGAATACAAGTGCAAAAGTGGTTTCCTGCACCAACACACGTGCGAAAAATGGTTTTTCAACACTAACATAAGTGCGAAAAGTGGTTGTTCAACACTAACACAAGTGCGAAAAGTGGTTTTTCAACACTAACACAAGTGCGAAAAGTGATTTCCTGCACCAACACAAGTGCGAAAAGTGGTTTTTCAACACTAACACAAGTGCGAAAAGTGGTTTTTCAACACTAACACAAGTGCGAAAAGTGTTTTTTCCACACTAATACAAGTGCAAAAGTGGTTTCCTGCACCAACACAAGTGCGAAAAGTGGTTTTTCAACACTAACACAAGTGCGAAAAGTGGTTTTTCAACACTAACACAAGTGCGAAAAGTGATTTTTCCACACTAATACAAGTGCAAAAGTGGTTTCCTGCCCCAACACAAGTGCGAAAAGTGGTTTTTCAACACTAACACAAGTGCGAAAAGTGGTTTTTCAACACTAACACAAGTGCGAAAAGTGGTTTTTCCACACTAATACAAGTGCAAAAGTGGTATCCTGCACCAACACAAGTGCGAAAAGTGGTTTTTCAACACTAACACAAGTGCGAAAAGTGGTTTTTCAACACTAACACAAGTGCGAAAAGTGGTTTTTCCACACTAATACAAGTGCAAAAGTGGTTTCCTGCACCAACACAAGTGCGAAAAGTGGTTTTTCAACACTAACACAAGTGCGAAAAGTGGTTTTTCAACACTATCACAAGTACAAAAAGTGTTTTTTCCACACTAATACAAGTGCAAAAGTGGTTTCTTGCACCAACACAAGTGCGAAAAGTGGTTTTTCAACACGAACACAAGTGTGAAAAGTGGTTTTTCAACACTAACACAAGTGCGAAAAGTGGTTTTTCCACACTAATACAATTGCAAAAGTGGTTTCCTGCACCAACACAAGTGCGAAAAGTGGTTTTTCAACACTAACACAAGTGCAAAAAGTGTTTTTTTCACACTAATACAAGTGCAAAAGTGGTTTCCTGCACCAACACAAGTGCGAAAAGTGGTTTTTCAACACTAACACAAGTGCGAAAAGTCGTTTTTCAACACTATCACAAGTGCAAAAAGTGTTTTTTCCACACTAATACAAGTGCAAAAGTGGTTTCCTGCACCAACACAAGTGCGAAAAGTGGTTTTTCAACACTAACACAAGTGCGAAAAGTGTTTTTTCCACACTAATACAAGTGCAAAAGTGGTTTCCTGCACCAACACAAGTGCGAAAAGTGGTTTTTCAACACTAACTCAAGTGCGAAAAGTGGTTTTTCAACACTAACACAAGTGCGAAAAGTGGTTTTTCCACACTAATACAAGTGCAAAAGTGGTTTCCTGCACCAACACAAGTGCGAAAAGTGGTTTTTCAACACTAACACAAGTGCGAAAAGTCGTTTTTCAACACTATCACAAGTGCAAAAAGTGTTTTTTACACACTAATACAAGTGCAAAAGTGGTTTCCTGCACCAACACAAGTGCGAAAAGTGGTTTTTCAACACTAACACAAGTGCGAAAAGTGTTTTTTCCACACTAATACAAGTGCAAAAGTGGTTTCCTGCACCAACACAAGTGTGAAAAGTGGTTTTTCAACACTAACACAAGTGCGAAAAGTGGTTTTTCAACACTAACACAAGTGCGAAAAGTGGTTTTTCCACACTAATACAAGTGCAAAAGTGGTTTCCTGCACCAACACAAGTGCGAAAAGTTGTTTTTCAACACTAACACAAGTGCGAAAAGTGGTTTTTCAACACTATCACAAGTGCAAAAAGTGTTTTTTCCACACTAATACAAGTGCAAAAGTGGTTTCCTGCACCAACACAAGTGCGAAAATTGGTTTTTCAACACTAACACAAGTGCGAAAAGTGGTTTTTCAACAATATCACATGTGCAAAAAGTGTTTTTTCCACACTAATACAAGTGCAAAAGTGGTTTCCTGCACCAACACAAGTGCGAAAAGTGGTTTTTCAACACTATCACAAGTGCAAAAAGTGTTTTTTCCACACTAACGCAAGTGCGAAAAGTGGTTTTTCAACACTATCACAAGTGCAAAAGTGGTTTCCTGCACCAACACAAGTGCGAAAAGTGGTTTCCTGCACGAACACAAGTGCGAAAAGTGGTTTTTCAACACTATCACAAGTGCAAAAGTGGTTTCCTGCACCAACACAAGTGCGAAAGGTGGTTTTTCAACCCTAACACAAGTGCGAAAAGTGGTTTTTCAACACTAACACAAGTGCGAAAAGTGGTTTTTCCACACTAATACAAGTGCAAAAGTGGTTTCCTGCACCAACACAAGTGCGAAAAGTGGTTTTTCAACACTAACACAAGTGCGAAAAGTGGTTTTTCAACACTATCACAAGTGCAAAAAGTGTTTTTTCCACACTAATACAAGTGCAAAAGTGGTTTCCTGCACCAACACAAGTGCGAAAAGTGGTTTTTCAACACTAACACAAGTGCGAAAAGTGGTTTTTCAACACTAACACAAGTGAGAAAAGTGGTTTTTCAACACTAACACAAGTGCGAAAAGTGGTTTTTCCACACTAATACAAGAGCAAAAGTGGTTTCCTGCACCAACACAAGTGCGAAAAGTGGTTTTTCAACACTAACACGAGTGCGAGAAGTGGTTTTTCAACACTAACACAAGGGCGAAAAGTGGTATTTCCACACTAATACAAGTGAAAAAGTGGTTTCCTGCACCAACACAAGTGCGAAAAGTGGTTTTTCAACACTAACACAAGTGCGAAAAGTGTTTTTTCCACACTAATACAAGTGCAAAAGTGGTTTCCTGCACCAACACAAGTGTGAAAAGTGGTTTTTCAACACTAACACAAGTGCGAAAAGTGGTTTTTCAACACTAACACAAGTGCGAAAAGTGGTTTTTCCACACTAATACAAGTGCAAAAGTGGTTTCCTGCACCAACACAAGTGCGAAAAGTTGTTTTTCAACACTAACACAAGTGCGAAAAGTGGTTTTTCAACACTATCACAAGTGCAAAAAGTGTTTTTTCCACACTAATACAAGTGCAAAAGTGGTTTCCTGCACCAACACAAGTGCGAAAATTGGTTTTTCAACACTAACACAAGTGCGAAAAGTGGTTTTTCAACAATATCACATGTGCAAAAAGTGTTTTTTCCACACTAATACAAGTGCAAAAGTGGTTTCCTGCACCAACACAAGTGCGAAAAGTGGTTTTTCAACACTATCACAAGTGCAAAAAGTGTTTTTTCCACACTAACGCAAGTGCGAAAAGTGGTTTTTCAACACTATCACAAGTGCAAAAGTGGTTTCCTGCACCAACACAAGTGCGAAAAGTGGTTTCCTGCACGAACACAAGTGCGAAAAGTGGTTTTTCAACACTATCACAAGTGCAAAAGTGGTTTCCTGCACCAACACAAGTGCGAAAGGTGGTTTTTCAACCCTAACACAAGTGCGAAAAGTGGTTTTTCAACACTAACACAAGTGCGAAAAGTGGTTTTTCCACACTAATACAAGTGCAAAAGTGGTTTCCTGCACCAACACAAGTGCGAAAAGTGGTTTTTCAACACTAACACAAGTGCGAAAAGTGGTTTTTCAACACTATCACAAGTGCAAAAAGTGTTTTTTCCACACTAATACAAGTGCAAAAGTGGTTTCCTGCACCAACACAAGTGCGAAAAGTGGTTTTTCAACACTAACACAAGTGCGAAAAGTGGTTTTTCAACACTAACACAAGTGAGAAAAGTGGTTTTTCAACACTAACACAAGTGCGAAAAGTGGTTTTTCCACACTAATACAAGAGCAAAAGTGGTTTCCTGCACCAACACAAGTGCGAAAAGTGGTTTTTCAACACTAACACGAGTGCGAGGAGTGGTTTTTCAACACTAACACAAGGGCGAAAAGTGGTATTTCCACACTAATACAAGTGAAAAAGTGGTTTCCTGCACCAACACAAGTGCGAAAAGTGGTTTTTCAACACTAACACAAGTGCGAAAAGTGGTTTTTCCACACTAACACAAGTGCAAAAAGTGGTTTTTCAACACTAACACAAGTGCGAAAAGTGATTTCCTGCACCAACACAAGTGCGAAAAGTGGTTTTTCAACACTAACACAAGTGCGAAAAGTGGTTTTTCAACACTAACACAAGTGCGAAAAGTAGTTTTTTCATGCTAATACAAGTGCAAAAGTGGTTTCCTGCACCAATACAAGTGCGAAAAGTGGTTTTTCAACACTAACACAAGTGCGAAAAGTGGTTTTTCCACATTAATACAAGTGCAAAAGTGGTTTCCTGCACCAAAACAAGTGCGAAAAGTGGTTTTTCAACACTAACACAAGTGCAAAAAGTGGTTTTTCCACATTAATACAAGTGCAAAAGTGGTTTCCTGCACCAACACAAGTGCGAAAAGTGGTTTTTCAACTCTAACACAAGTGCGAAAAGTGGTTTTTCAACACTAACACAAGTGCGAAAAGTGGTTTTTCCACACGAATACAAGTGCAAAAGTGGTTTCCTGCACCAACACACGTGCGAAAAATGGTTTTTCAACACTAACACAAGTGCGAAAAGTGGTTGTTCAACACTAACACAAGTGCGAAAAGTGGGTTTTCAACACTAACACAAGTGCGAAAAGTGATTTCCTGCACCAACACAAGTGCGAAAAGTGGTTTTTCAACACTAACACAAGTGCGAAAAGTGGTTTTTCAACACTAACACAAGTGCGAAAAGTGTTTTTTCCACACTAATACAAGTGCAAAAGTGGTTTCCTGCACCAACACAAGTGCGAAAAGTGGTTTTTCAACACTAACACAAGTGCGAAAAGTGGTTTTTCAACACTAACACAAGTGCGAAAAGTGATTTTTCCACACTAATACAAGTGCAAAAGTGGTTTCCTGCACCAACACAAGTGCGAAAAGTGGTTTTTCAACACTAACACAAGTGCGAAAAGTGGTTTTTCAACACTAACACAAGTGTGAAAAGTGATTTTTCCACACTAATACAAGTGCAAAAGTGGTATCGTGCACCAACACAAGTGCGAAAAGTGATTTTTCAACACTAACACAAGTGTGAAAAGTGGTTTTTCAACACTAACACAAGTGCGAAAAGTGTTTTTTCCACATTAATATAAGTGCAAAAGTGGTTTCCTGCACCAACACAAGTGCGAAAAGTGGTTTTTCAACACTAACACAACTGCGAAAAGTGGTTTTTCAACACTAACACAAGTGCGAAAAGTGGTTTTTCCACACTAATACAAGTGCAAAAGTGGTTTCCTGCACCAACACAAGTGCGAAAAGTGGTTTTTCAACACTAACACAAGTGCGAAAAGTGGTTTTTCAACACTATCACAAGTACAAAAAGTGTTTTTTCCACACTAATACAAGTGCAAAAGTGGTTTCTTGCACCAACACAAGTGCGAAAAGTGGTTTTTCAACACGAACACAAGTGTGAAAAGGGGTTTTTCAACACTAACACAAGTGCGAAAAGTGGTTTTTCCACACTAATACAATTGCAAAAGTGGTTTCCTGCACAACACAAGTGCGAAAAGTGGTTTTTCAACACTAACACAAGTGCGAAAAGTGGTTTTTCATCACTATCACAAGTGCGAAAAGTGGTTTTTCAACACTATCACAAGTGCAAAAAGTGTTTTTTCCACACTAATACAAGTGCAAAAGTGGTTTCCTGCACCAACACAAGTGCGAAAAGTGGTTTTTCAACACTAACACAAGTGGGAAAAGTGGTTTTTCAACACTAACACAAGTGCGAAAAGTGGTTTTTCCACACTAATACAAGTGCAAAAGTGGTTTCCTGCACCAACACAAGTGCGAAAAGTGGTTTTTCAACACTAACACAAGTGCGAAAAGTGGTTTTTCAACACTAACACAAGTGCGAAAAGTGCTTTTTCAACACTATCACAAGTGCAAAAAGTGTTTTTTCCACACTAATACAAGTGCAAAAGTGGTTTCCTGCACCAACACAAGTGCGAAAAGTGGTTTTTCAACACTAACACAAGTGCGAAAAGTGGTTTATCAACACTAACACAAGTGCGAAAAGTGGTTTTTCAACACTAACACAAGTGCGAAAAGTGGTTTTTTCCACACTAATACAAGTGTAAAAGTGGTTTCCTGCACCAACACAAGTGCGAGAAGTGGTTTTTCAACACTAACACAAGTGCGAAAAGTGGTTTTTCAACACTATCACAAGTGCAAAAAGTGTTTTTTCCACACTAATACAAGTGCAAAAGTGGTTTCCTGCACCAACACAAGTGCGAAAATTGGTTTTTCAACACTAACACAAGTGCGAAAAGTGGTTTTTCAACAATATCACATGTGCAAAAAGTGTTTTTTCCACACTAACACAAGTGCAAAAGTGGTTTCCTGCACCAACACAAGTGCGAAAAGTGGTTTTTCAACACTATCACAAGTGCAAAAAGTGTTTTTTCCACACTAACGCAAGTGCGAAAAGTGGTTTTTCAACACTATCACAAGTGCAAAAGTGGTTTCCTGCACCAACACAAGTGCGAAAAGTGGTTTCCTGCACGAACACAAGTGCGAAAAGTGGTTTTTCAACACTATCACAAGTGCAAAAGTGGTTTCCTGCACAAACACAAGTGCGAAAGGTGGTTTTTCAACACTAAAACAAGTGCAAAAAGTGGTTTTTCAACACTAACACAAGTGCGAAAAGTGTTTTTTCCACACTAATACAAGTGCAAAAGTGGTTTCCTGCACCAACACAAGTGCGAAAAGTGTTTTTTCAACACTAACACAAGTGGGAAAAGTGGTTTTTCAACACTAACACAAGTGTGAAAAGTGGTTTTTCAACACTAACACAAGTGCGAAAAGTGGTTTTTCCACACTAATACAAGTGCAAAAGTGGTTTCCTGCACCAACACAAGTGCGAAAAGTGGTTTTTCAACACTAACAAAAGTGCAAAAAGTGTTTTTTCAACACTAACACAAGTGCGAAAAGTGGTTTTTCCACACTAATACAAGTGCAAAAGTGGTTTCCTGCACCAACACAAGTGCGAAAAGTGGTTTTTCAACACTAACACAAGTGCGAAAAGTGGTTTTCCACACTAATACAAGTGCAAAAGTGGTTTCCTGCACCAACACAAGTGCGAAAAGTGGTTTTTCAACCCTAACACAAGTGCGAAAAGTGGTTTTTCAACACTATCACAAGTGCAAAAAGTGTTTTTTCCACACTAATACAAGTGCAAAAGTGGTTTCCTGCACCAACACAAGTGCGAAAAGTGGTTTTTCAACACTAACACAAGTGCGAAAAGTGGTTTTTCAACACTAACACAAGTGCGAAAAGTAGTTTTTTCATGCTAATACAAGTGCAAAAGTGGTTTCCTGCACCAATACAAGTGCGAAAAGTGGTTTTTCAACACTAACACAAGTGCGAAAAGTGGTTTTTCCACATTAATACAAGTGCAAAAGTGGTTTCCTGCACCAAAACAAGTGCGAAAAGTGGTTTTTCAACACTAACACAAGTGCAAAAAGTGGTTTTTCCACATTAATACAAGTGCAAAAGTGGTTTCCTGCACCAACACAAGTGCGAAAAGTGGTTTTTCAACTCTAACACAAGTGCGAAAAGTGGTTTTTCAACACTAACACAAGTGCGAAAAGTGGTTTTTCCACACGAATACAAGTGCAAAAGTGGTTTCCTGCACCTACACACGTGCGAAAAATGGTTTTTCAACACTAACACAAGTGCGAAAAGTGGTTGTTCAACACTAACACAAGTGCGAAAAGTGGTTTTTCAACACTAACACAAGTGCGAAAAGTGATTTCCTGCACCAACACAAGTGCGAAAAGTGGTTTTTCAACACTAACACAAGTGCGAAAAGTGGTTTTTCAACACTAACACAAGTGCGAAAAGTGTTTTTTCCACACTAATACAAGTGCAAAAGTGGTTTCCTGCACCAACACAAGTGCGAAAAGTGGTTTTTCAACACTAACACAAGTGCGAAAAGTGGTTTTTCAACACTAACACAAGTGCGAAAAGTGGTTTTTCCACACTAATACAATTGCAAAAGTGGTTTCCTGCACCAACACAAGTGCGAAAAGTGGTTTTTCAACACTAACACAAGTGCGAAAAGTGGTTTTTCATCACTATCACAAGTGCGAAAAGTGGTTTTTCAACACTATCACAAGTGCAAAAAGTGTTTTTTCCACACTAATACAAGTGCAAAAGTGGTTTCCTGCACCAACACAAGTGCGAAAAGTGGTTTTTCAACACTAACACAAGTGCGAAAAGTGGTTTTTCAACACTAACACAAGTGCGAAAAGTGGTTTTTCCACACTAATACAAGTGCAAAAGTGGTTTCCTGCACCAACACAAGTGCGAAAAGTGGTTTTTCAACACTAACACAAGTGCGAAAAGTGGTTTTTCAACACTAACACAAGTGCGAAAAGTGGTTTTTCAACACTATCACAAGTGCAAAAAGTGTTTTTTCCACACTAATACAAGTGCAAAAGTGGTTTCCTGCACCAACACAAGTGCGAAAAGTGGTTTTTCAACACTAACACAAGTGCAAAAAGTGGTTTTTCCACATTAATACAAGTGCAAAAGTGGTTTCCTGCACCAACACAAGTGCGAAAAGTGGTTTTTCAACTCTAACACAAGTGCGAAAAGTGGTTTTTCAACACTAACACAAGTGCGAAAAGTGGTTTTTCCACACGAATACAAGTGCAAAAGTGGTTTCCTGCACCAAAACACGTGCGAAAAATGGTTTTTCAACACTAACACAAGTGCGAAAAGTGGTTGTTCAACACTAACACAAGTGCGAAAAGTGGTTTTTCAACACTAACACAAGTGCGAAAAGTGATTTCCTGCACCAACACAAGTGCGAAAAGTGGTTTTTCAACACTAACACAAGTGCGAAAAGTGGTTTTTCAACACTAACACAAGTGCGAAAAGTGGTTTTTCCACACTAATACAATTGCAAAAGTGGTTTCCTGCACCAACACAAGTGCGAAAAGTGGTTTTTCAACACTAACACAAGTGCGAAAAGTGGTTTTTCATCACTATCACAAGTGCGAAAAGTGGTTTTTCAACACTATCACAAGTGCAAAAAGTGTTTTTTCCACACTAATACAAGTGCAAAAGTGGTTTCCTGCACCAACACAAGTGCGAAAAGTGGTTTTTCAACACTAACACAAGTGCGAAAAGTGGTTTTTCAACACTAACACAAGTGCGAAAAGTGGTTTTTCCACACTAATACAAGTGCAAAAGTGGTTTCCTGCACCAACACAAGTGCGAAAAGTGGTTTTTCAACACTAACACAAGTGCGAAAAGTGGTTTTTCAACACTAACACAAGTGCGAAAAGTGGTTTTTCAACACTATCACAAGTGCAAAAAGTGTTTTTTCCACACTAATACAAGTGCAAAAGTGGTTTCCTGCACCAACACAAGTGCGAAAAGTGGTTTTTCAACACTAACACAAGTGCGAAAAGTGGTTTTTCAACACTAACACAAGTGCGAAAAGTGGTTTTTCAACACTAACACAAGTGCGAAAAGTGGTTTTTCCACACTAATACAAGTGCAAAAGTGGTTTCCTGCACCAACACAAGTGCGAAAAGTGGTTTTTCAACACTAACACAAGTGCGAAAAGTGGTTTTTCAACACTATCACAAGTGCAAAAAGTGTTTTTTCCACACTAATACAAGTGCAAAAGTGGTTTCCTGCACCAACACAAGTGCGAAAATTGGTTTTTCAACACTAACACAAGTGCGAAAAGTGGTTTTTCAACAATATCACATGTGCAAAAAGTGTTTTTTCCACACTAATACAAGTGCAAAAGTGGTTTCCTGCACCAACACAAGTGCGAAAAGTGGTTTTTCAACACTATCACAAGTGCAAAAAGTGTTTTTTCCACACTAACGCAAGTGCGAAAAGTGGTTTTTCAACACTATCACAAGTGCAAAAGTGGTTTCCTGCACCAACACAAGTGCGAAAAGTGGTTTCCTGCATGAACACAAGTGCGAAAAGTGGTTTTTCAACACTATCACAAGTGCAAAAGTGGTTTCCTGCACCAACACAAGTGCGAAAGGTGGTTTTTCAACACTAAAACAAGTGCAAAAAGTGGTTTTTCAACACTAACACAAGTGCGAAAAGTGTTTTTTCCACACTAATACAAGTGCAAAAGTGGTTTCCTGCACCAACACAAGTGCGAAAAGTGTTTTTTCAACACTAACACAAGTGGGAAAAGTGGTTTTTCAACACTAACACAAGTGCGAAAAGTGGTTTTTCAACACTAACACAAGTGCGAAAAGTGGTTTTTCCACACTAATACAAGTGCAAAAGTGTTTTCCTGCACCAACACAAGTGCGAAAAGTGGTTTTTCAACACTAACAAAAGTGCAAAAAGTGTTTTTTCAACACTAACACAAGTGCGAAAAGTGGTTTTTCCACACTAATACAAGTGCAAAAGTGGTTTCCTGCACCAACACAAGTGCGAAAAGTGGTTTTTCAACACTAACACAAGTGCGAAAAGTGGTTTTTCCACACTAATACAAGTGCAAAAGTGGTTTCCTGCACCAACACAAGTGCGAAAAGTGGTTTTTCAACCCTAACACAAGTGCGAAAAGTGGTTTTTCAACACTATCACAAGTGCAAAAAGTGTTTTTTCCACACTAATACAAGTGCAAAAGTGGTTTCCTGCACCAACACAAGTGCGAAAAGTGGTTTTTCAACACTAACACAAGTGCGAAAAGTGGTTTTTCAACACTAACACAAGTGCGAAAAGTAGTTTTTTCATGCTAATACAAGTGCAAAAGTGGTTTCCTGCACCAATACAAGTGCGAAAAGTGGTTTTTCAACACTAACACAAGTGCGAAAAGTGGTTTTTCCACATTAATACAAGTGCAAAAGTGGTTTCCTGCACCAAAACAAGTGCGAAAAGTGGTTTTTCAACACTAACACAAGTGCAAAAAGTGGTTTTTCCAAATTAATACAAGTGCAAAAGTGGTTTCCTGCACCAACACAAGTGCGAAAAGTGGTTTTTCAACTCTAACACAAGTGCGAAAAGTGGTTTTTCAACACTAACACAAGTGCGAAAAGTGGTTTTTCCACACGAATACAAGTGCAAAAGTGGTTTCCTGCACCAACACACGTGCGAAAAATGGTTTTTCAACACTAACACAAGTGCGAAAAGTGGTTGTTCAACACTAACACAAGTGCGAAAAGTGGTTTTTCAACACTAACACAAGTGCGAAAAGTGATTTCCTGCACCAACACAAGTGCGAATGGTGGTTTTTCAACACTAACACAAGTGCGAAAAGTGGTTTTTCAACACTAACACAAGTGCGAAAAGTGTTTTTTCCACACTAATACAAGTGCAAAAGTGGTTTCCTGCACCAACACAAGTGCGAAAAGTGGTTTTTCAACACTAACACAAGTGCGAAAAGTGGTTTTTCAACACTAACACAAGTGCGAAAAGTGATTTTTCCACACTAATACAAGTGCAAAAGTGGTTTCCTGCACCAACACAAGTGGGAAAAGTGGTTTTTCAACACTAACACAAGTGCGAAAAGTGGTTTTTCAACACTAACACAAGTGCGAAAAGTGGTTTTTCCACACTAATACAAGTGCAAAAGTGGTATCCTGCACCAACACAAGTGCGAAAAGTGGTTTTTCAACACTAACACAAGTGTGAAAAGTGGTTTTTCAACACTAACACAAGTGCGAAAAGTGTTTTTTCCACACTAATATAAGTGCAAAAGTGGTTTCCTGCACCAACACAAGTGCGAAAAGTGGTTTTTCAACACTAACACAAGTGCGAAAAGTGGTTTTTCAACACTAACACAAGTGCGAAAAGTGGTTTTTCCACACTAATACAAGTGCAAAAGTGGTTTCCTGCACCAACACAAGTGCGAAAAGTGGTTTTTCAACACTAACACAAGTGCGAAAAGTGGTTTTTCAACACTATCACAAGTACAAAAAGTGTTTTTTCCACACTAATACAAGTGCAAAAGTGGTTTCTTGCACCAACACAAGTGCGAAAAGTGGTTTTTCAACACGAACACAAGTGTGAAAAGTGGTTTTTCAACACTAACACAAGTGCGAAAAGTGGTTTTTCCACACTAATACAATTGCAAAAGTGATTTCCTGCACCAACACAAGTGCGAAAAGTGGTTTTTCAACACTAACACAAGTGCGAAAAGTGGTTTTTCATCACTATCACAAGTGCGAAAAAAAAAAGTGGTTTTTCAACACTATCACAAGTGCAAAAAGTGTTTTTTCCACACTAATACAAGTGCAAAAGTGGTTTCCTGCACCAACACAAGTGCGAAAAGTGGTTTTTCAACACTAACACAAGTGCGAAAAGTGGTTTTCAACACTAACACAAGTGCGAAAAGTGGTTTTTCCACACTAATACAAGTGCAAAAGTGGTTTCCTGCACCAACACAAGTGCGAAAAGTGGTTTTTCAACACTAACACAAGTGCGAAAAGTGGTTTTTCAACACTAACACAAGTGCGAAAAGTGGTTTTTCAACACTATCACAAGTGCAAAAAGTGTTTTTTCCACACTAATACAAGTGCAAAAGTGGTTTCCTGCACCAACACAAGTGCGAAAATTGGTTTTTCAACACTAACACAAGTGCGAAAAGTGGTTTTTCAACAATATCACATGTGCAAAAAGTGTTTTTTCCACACTAATACAAGTGCAAAAGTGGTTTCCTGCACCAACACAAGTGCGAAAAGTGGTTTTTCAACACTATCACAAGTGCAAAAAGTGTTTTTTCCACACTAACGCAAGTGCGAAAAGTGGTTTTTCAACACTATCACAAGTGCAAAAGTGGTTTCCTGCACCAACACAAGTGCGAAAAGTGGTTTCCTGCATGAACACAAGTGCGAAAAGTGGTTTTTCAACACTATCACAAGTGCAAAAGTGGTTTCCTGCACCAACACAAGTGCGAAAGGTGGTTTTTCAACACTAAAACAAGTGCAAAAAGTGGTTTTTCAACACTAACACAAGTGCGAAAAGTGTTTTTTCCACACTAATACAAGTGCAAAAGTGGTTTCCTGCACCAACACAAGTGCGAAAAGTGTTTTTTCAACACTAACACAAGTGGGAAAAGTGGTTTTTCAACACTAACACAAGTGCGAAAAGTGGTTTTTCAACACTAACACAAGTGCGAAAAGTGGTTTTTCCACACTAATACAAGTGCAAAAGTGTTTTCCTGCACCAACACAAGTGCGAAAAGTGGTTTTTCAACACTAACAAAAGTGCAAAAAGTGTTTTTTCAACACTAACACAAGTGCGAAAAGTGGTTTTTCCACACTAATACAAGTGCAAAAGTGGTTTCCTGCACCAACACAAGTGCGAAAAGTGGTTTTTCAACACTAACACAAGTGCGAAAAGTGGTTTTTCCACACTAATACAAGTGCAAAAGTGGTTTCCTGCACCAACACAAGTGCGAAAAGTGGTTTTTCAACCCTAACACAAGTGCGAAAAGTGGTTTTTCAACACTATCACAAGTGCAAAAAGTGTTTTTTCCACACTAATACAAGTGCAAAAGTGGTTTCCTGCACCAACACAAGTGCGAAAAGTGGTTTTTCAACACTAACACAAGTGCGAAAAGTGGTTTTTCAACACTAACACAAGTGCGAAAAGTAGTTTTTTCATGCTAATACAAGTGCAAAAGTGGTTTCCTGCACCAATACAAGTGCGAAAAGTGGTTTTTCAACACTAACACAAGTGCGAAAAGTGGTTTTTCCACATTAATACAAGTGCAAAAGTGGTTTCCTGCACCAAAACAAGTGCGAAAAGTGGTTTTTCAACACTAACACAAGTGCAAAAAGTGGTTTTTCCAAATTAATACAAGTGCAAAAGTGGTTTCCTGCACCAACACAAGTGCGAAAAGTGGTTTTTCAACTCTAACACAAGTGCGAAAAGTGGTTTTTCAACACTAACACAAGTGCGAAAAGTGGTTTTTCCACACGAATACAAGTGCAAAAGTGGTTTCCTGCACCAACACACGTGCGAAAAATGGTTTTTCAACACTAACACAAGTGCGAAAAGTGGTTGTTCAACACTAACACAAGTGCGAAAAGTGGTTTTTCAACACTAACACAAGTGCGAAAAGTGATTTCCTGCACCAACACAAGTGCGAATGGTGGTTTTTCAACACTAACACAAGTGCGAAAAGTGGTTTTTCAACACTAACACAAGTGCGAAAAGTGTTTTTTCCACACTAATACAAGTGCAAAAGTGGTTTCCTGCACCAACACAAGTGCGAAAAGTGGTTTTTCAACACTAACACAAGTGCGAAAAGTGGTTTTTCAACACTAACACAAGTGCGAAAAGTGATTTTTCCACACTAATACAAGTGCAAAAGTGGTTTCCTGCACCAACACAAGTGGGAAAAGTGGTTTTTCAACACTAACACAAGTGCGAAAAGTGGTTTTTCAACACTAACACAAGTGCGAAAAGTGGTTTTTCCACACTAATACAAGTGCAAAAGTGGTATCCTGCACCAACACAAGTGCGAAAAGTGGTTTTTCAACACTAACACAAGTGTGAAAAGTGGTTTTTCAACACTAACACAAGTGCGAAAAGTGTTTTTTCCACACTAATATAAGTGCAAAAGTGGTTTCCTGCACCAACACAAGTGCGAAAAGTGGTTTTTCAACACTAACACAAGTGCGAAAAGTGGTTTTTCAACACTAACACAAGTGCGAAAAGTGGTTTTTCCACACTAATACAAGTGCAAAAGTGGTTTCCTGCACCAACACAAGTGCGAAAAGTGGTTTTTCAACACTAACACAAGTGCGAAAAGTGGTTTTTCAACACTATCACAAGTACAAAAAGTGTTTTTTCCACACTAATACAAGTGCAAAAGTGGTTTCTTGCACCAACACAAGTGCGAAAAGTGGTTTTTCAACACGAACACAAGTGTGAAAAGTGGTTTTTCAACACTAACACAAGTGCGAAAAGTGGTTTTTCCACACTAATACAATTGCAAAAGTGATTTCCTGCACCAACACAAGTGCGAAAAGTGGTTTTTCAACACTAACACAAGTGCGAAAAGTGGTTTTTCATCACTATCACAAGTGCGAAAAGTGGTTTTTCAACACTATCACAAGTGCAAAAAGTGTTTTTTCCACACTAATACAAGTGCAAAAGTGGTTTCCTGCACCAACACAAGTGCGAAAAGTGGTTTTTCAACACTAACACAAGTGCGAAAAGTGGTTTTTCAACACTAACACAAGTGCGAAAAGTGGTTTTTCCACACTAATACAAGTGCAAAAGTGGTTTCCTGCACCAACACAAGTGCGAAAAGTGGTTTTTCAACACTAACACAAGTGCGAAAAGTGGTTTTTCAACACTAACACAAGTGCGAAAAGTGGTTTTTCAACACTATCACAAGTGCAAAAAGTGTTTTTTCCACACTAATACAAGTGCAAAAGTGGTTTCCTGCACCAACACAAGTGCGAAAAGTGGTTTTTCAACACGAACACAAGTGCGAAAAGTGGTTTTTCAACACTAACACAAGTGCGAAAAGTGGTTTTTCAACACTAACACAAGTGCGAAAAGTGGTTTTTCCACACTAATACAAGTGCAAAAGTGGTTTCCTGCACCAACACAAGTGCGAAAAGTGGTTTTTCAACACTAACACAAGTGCGAAAAGTGGTTTTTCAACACTATCACAAGTGCAAAAAGTGTTTTTTCCACACTAATACAAGTGCAAAAGTGGTTTCCTGCACCAACACAAGTGCGAAAATTGGTTTTTCAACACTAACACAAGTGCGAAAAGTGGTTTTTCAACAATATCACATGTGCAAAAAGTGTTTTTTCCACACTAATACAAGTGCAAAAGTGGTTTCCTGCACCAACACAAGTGCGAAAAGTGGTTTTTCAACACTATCACAAGTGCAAAAAGTGTTTTTTCCACACTAACGCAAGTGCGAAAAGTGGTTTTTCAACACTATCACAAGTGCAAAAGTGGTTTCCTGCACCAACACAAGTGCGAAAAGTGGTTTCCTGCACGAACACAAGTGCGAAAAGTGGTTTTCAACACTATCACAAGTGCAAAAGTGGTTTCCTGCACCAACACAAGTGTGAAAGGTGGCTTTTCAACACTAAAACAAGTGCAAAAAGTGGTTTTTCAACACTAACACAAGTGCGAAAAGTGTTTTTTCCACACTAATACAAGTGCAAAAGTGGTTTCCTGCACCAACACAAGTGCGAAAAGTGTTTTTTCAACACTAACACAAGTGGGAAAAGTGGTTTTTCAACACTAACACAAGTGCGAAAAGTGGTTTTTCAACACTAACACAAGTGCGAAAAGTGGTTTTTCCACACTAATACAAGTGCAAAAGTGGTTTCCTGCACCAACACAAGTGCGAAAAGTGGTTTTTCAACACTAACAAAAGTGCAAAAAGTGTTTTTTCAACACTAACACAAGTGCGAAAAGTGGTTTTTCCACACTAATACAAGTGCAAAAGTGGTTTCCTGCACCAACACAAGTGTGAAAAGTGGTTTTTCAACACTAACACAAGTGCGAAAAGTGGTTTTTCCACACTAATACAAGTGCAAAAGTGGTTTCCTGCACCAACACAAGTGCGAAAAGTGGTTTTTCAACCCTAACACAAGTGCGAAAAGTGGTTTTTCAACACTATCACAAGTGCAAAAAGTGTTTTTTCCACACTAATACAAGTGCAAAAGTGGTTTCCTGCACCAACACAAGTGCGAAAAGTGGTTTTTCGACACTAACACAAGTGCGAAAAGTGGTTTTTCAACACTAACACAAGTGCGAAAAGTGGTTTTTCCACACTAATACAAGTGCAAAAGTGGTTTCCTGCACCAACACAAGTGCGAAAAGTGGTTTTTCAACACTAACACGAGTGCGAAAAGTGGTTTTTCAACACTAACACAAGTGCGAAAAGTGGTTTTTCCACACTAATACAAGTGAAAAAGTGGTTTCCTGCACCAACACAAGTGCGAAAAGTGGTTTTTCAACACTAACACAAGTGCGAAAAGTGGTTTTTCCACACTAACACAAGTGCAAAAAGTGGTTTTTCAACACTAACACAAGTGCGAAAAGTGATTTCCTGCACCAACACAAGTGCGAAAAGTGGTTTTTCAACACTAACACAAGTGCGAAAAGTGGTTTTTCAACACTATCACAAGTACAAAAAGTGTTTTTTCCACACTAATACAAGTGCAAAAGTGGTTTCTTGCACCAACACAAGTGCGAAAAGTGGTTTTTCAACACTAACACAAGTGTGAAAAGTGGTTTTTCAACACTAACACAAGTGCGAAAAGTGGTTTTTCCACACTAATACAAGTGCAAAAGTGGTTTCCTGCACCAACACAAGTGCGAAAAGTGGTTTTTCAACACTAACACAAGTGCGAAAAGTGGTTTTTCAACACTAACACAAGTGCGAAAAGTGGTTTTTCAACACTAACACAAGTGCGAAAAGTGGTTTTTGAACACTAACACAAGTGCGAAAAGTGGTTTTTCAACACTAACACAGTGCGAAAAGTGGTTTTTCCACACTAATACAAGTGCAAAAGTGGTTTTTCCACACTAATACAAGTGCAAAAGTGGTTTCCTGCACGAACACAAGTGCGAAAAGTGGTTTTTCAACACTAACACAAGTGCGAAAAGTGGTTTTTCAACACTAACACAAGTGCGAAAAGTGGTTTTTCCACACTAATACAATTGCAAAAGTGGTTTCCTGCACCAACACAAGTGCGAAAAGTGGTTTTTCAACACTAACACAAGTTCAAAAATTGGTTTTTCAACACTAACACAAGTGCGAAAAGTGGTTTTTCAACACTAACACAAGTGCGAAAAGTGATTTTTGAACACTAACACAAGTGCGAAAAGTGGTTTTTCAACACTAACACAAGTGCGAAAAGTGGTTTTTCCACACTAATACAAGTGCAAAAGTGGTTGCCTGCCCCAACACAAGTACGAAAAGTGGTTTTTCAACACTAACACAAGTGCGAAAAGTGGTTTTTCAACACTATCACAAGTGCAAAAGTGGCTTCCTGCAACCAACACGTGCGAAAAGTGGTTTTTCAACACTAACACAAGTGCAAAAAGTGGTTTTTCAACACTAACACAAGTGCGAAAAGTGGTTTTTCCACACTAATACAAGTGCAAAAGTGGTTTTTCAACACTAACACAAGTGCGAAAAGTGGTTTTTCCACACTAATACAAGTGCAAAAGTGGCTTCCTGCAACAACACGTGCGAAAAGTGGTTTTTCAACACTAACACAAGTGCAAAAAGTGGTTTTTCAACACTAACACAAGTGCGAAAAGTGGTTTTTCCACACTAATACAAGTGAAAAAGTGGTTTCCTGCACCAACACAAGTGCGAAAAGTGGTTTTTCAACACTAACACAAGTGCGAAAAGTGGTTTTTCCACACTAACACAAGTGCAAAAAGTGGTTTTTCAACACTAACACAAGTGCGAAAAGTGATTTCCTGCACCAACACAAGTGCGAAAAGTGGTTTTTCAACACTAACACAAGTGCGAAAAGTGGTTTTTCAACACTAACACAAGTGCGAAAAGTAGTTTTTTCATGCTAATACAAGTGCAAAAGTGGTTTCCTGCACCAATACAAGTGCGAAAAGTGGTTTTTCAACACTAACACAAGTGCGAAAAGTGGTTTTTCCACATTAATACAAGTGCAAAAGTGGTTTCCTGCACCAAAACAAGTGCGAAAAGTGGTTTTTCAACACTAACACAAGTGCAAAAAGTGGTTTTCCACATTAATACAAGTGCAAAAGTGGTTTCCTGCACCAACACAAGTGCGAAAAGTGGTTTTTCAACTCTAACACAAGTGCGAAAAGTGGTTTTTCAACACTAACACAAGTGCGAAAAGTGGTTTTTCCACACGAATACAAGTGCAAAAGTGGTTTCCTGCACCAACACACGTGCGAAAAATGGTTTTTCAACACTAACACAAGTGCGAAAAGTGGTTGTTCAACACTAACACAAGTGCGAAAAGTGGGTTTTCAACACTAACACAAGTGCGAAAAGTGATTTCCTGCACCAACACAAGTGCGAAAAGTGGTTTTTCAACACTAACACAAGTGCGAAAAGTGGTTTTTCAACACTAACACAAGTGCGAAAAGTGGTTTTTCAACACTAACACAAGTGCGAAAAGTGATTTTTCCACACTAATACAAGTGCAAAAGTGGTTTCCTGCACCAACACAAGTGCGAAAAGTGGTTTTTCAACACTAACACAAGTGCGAAAAGTGGTTTTTCAACACTAACACAAGTGCGAAAAGTGATTTTTCCACACTAATACAAGTGCAAAAGTGGTATCGTGCACCAACACAAGTGCGAAAAGTGGTTTTTCAACACTAACACAAGTGTGAAAAGTGGTTTTTCAACACTAACACAAGTGCGAAAAGTGTTTTTTCCACATTAATATAAGTGCAAAAGTGGTTTCCTGCACCAACACAAGTGCGAAAAGTGGTTTTTCAACACTAACACAAGTGCGAAAAGTGGTTTTTCAACACTAACACAAGTGCGAAAAGTGGTTTTTCCACACTAATACAAGTGCAAAAGTGGTTTCCTGCACCAACACAAGTGCGAAAAGTGGTTTTTCAACACTAACACAAGTGCGAAAAGTGGTTTTTCAACACTATCACAAGTACAAAAAGTGTTTTTTCCACACTAATACAAGTGCAAAAGTGGTTTCTTGCACCAACACAAGTGCGAAAAGTGGTTTTTCAACACGAACACAAGTGTGAAAAGGGGTTTTTCAACACTAACACAAGTGCGAAAAGTGGTTTTTCCACACTAATACAATTGCAAAAGTGGTTTCCTGCACAACACAAGTGCGAAAAGTGGTTTTTCAACACTAACACAAGTGCGAAAAGTGGTTTTTCATCACTATCACAAGTGCGAAAAGTGGTTTTTCAACACTATCACAAGTGCAAAAAGTGTTTTTTCCACACTAATACAAGTGCAAAAGTGGTTTCCTGCACCAACACAAGTGCGAAAAGTGGTTTTTCAACACTAACACAAGTGGGAAACGTGGTTTTTCAACACTAACACAAGTGCGAAAAGTGGTTTTTCCACACTAATACAAGTGCAAAAGTGGTTTCCTGCACCAACACAAGTGCGAAAAGTGGTTTTTCAACACTAACACAAGTGCGAAAAGTGGTTTTTCAACACTAACACAAGTGCGAAAAGTGCTTTTTCAACACTATCACAAGTGCAAAAAGTGTTTTTTCCACACTAATACAAGTGCAAAAGTGGTTTCCTGCACCAACACAAGTGCGAAAAGTGGTTTTTCAACACTAACACAAGTGCAAAAAGTGGTTTATCAACACTAACACAAGTGCGAAAAGTGGTTTTTCAACACTAACACAAGTGCTAAAAGTGGTTTTTTCCACACTAATGCAAGTGTAAAAGTGGTTTCCTGCACCAACACAAGTGCGAGAGGTGGTTTTTCAACACTAACACAAGTGCGAAAAGTGGTTTTTCAACACTATCACAAGTGCAAAAAGTGTTTTTTCCACACTAATACAAGTGCAAAAGTGGTTTCCTGCACCAACACAAGTGCGAAAATTGGTTTTTCAACACTAACACAAGTGCGAAAAGTGGTTTTTCAACAATATCACATGTGCAAAAAGTGTTTTTTCCACACTAACACAAGTGCAAAAGTGGTTTCCTGCACCAACACAAGTGCGAAAAGTGGTTTTTCAACACTATCACAAGTGCAAAAAGTGTTTTTTCCACACTAACGCAAGTGCGAAAAGTGGTTTTTCAACACTATCACAAGTGCAAAAGTGGTTTCCTGCACCAACACAAGTGCGAAAAGTGGTTTCCTGCACGAACACAAGTGCGAAAAGTGGTTTTTCAACACTATCACAAGTGCAAAAGTGGTTTCCTGCACAAACACAAGTGCGAAAGGTGGTTTTTCAACACTAAAACAAGTGCAAAAAGTGGTTTTTCAACACTAACACAAGTGCGAAAAGTGTTTTTTCCACACTAATACAAGTGCAAAAGTGGTTTCCTGCACCAACACAAGTGCGAAAAGTGTTTTTTCAACACTAACACAAGTGGGAAAAGTGGTTTTTCAACACTAACACAAGTGCGAAAAGTGGTTTTTCAACACTAACACAAGTGCGAAAAGTGGTTTTTCCACACTAATACAAGTGCAAAAGTGGTTTCCTGCACCAACACAAGTGCGAAAAGTGGTTTTTCAACACTATCACAAGTGCAAAAGTGGTTTCCTGCACAAACACAAGTGCGAAAGGTGGTTTTTCAACACTAAAACAAGTGCAAAAAGTGGTTTTTCAACACTAACACAAGTGTGAAAAGTGTTTTTTCCACACTAATACAAGTGCAAAAGTGGTTTCCTGCACCAACACAAGTGCGAAAAGTGGTTTCCAGCACGAACACAAGTGCGAAAAGTGGTTTTTCAACACTATCACAAGTGCAAAAGTGGTTTCCTGCACAAACACAAGTGCGAAAGGTGGTTTTTCAACACTAAAACAAGTGCAAAAAGTGGTTTTTCAACACTAACACAAGTGCGAAAAGTGTTTTTTCCACACTAATACAAGTGCAAAAGTGGTTTCCTGCACCAACACAAGTGCGAAAAGTGTTTTTTCAACACTAACACAAGTGGGAAAAGTGGTTTTTCAACACTAACACAAGTGCGAAAAGTGGTTTTTCAACACTAACACAAGTGCGAAAAGTGGTTTTTCCACACTAATACAAGTGCAAAAGTGGTTTCCTGCACCAACACAAGTGCGAAAAGTGGTTTTTCAACACTAACAAAAGTGCAAAAAGTGTTTTTTCAACACTAACACAAGTGCGAAAAGTGGTTTTTCCACACTAATACAAGTGCAAAAGTGGTTTCCTGCACCAACACAAGTGCGAAAAGTGGTTTTTCAACACTAACACAAGTGCGAAAAGTGGTTTTCCACACTAATACAAGTGCAAAAGTGGTTTCCTGCACCAACACAAGTGCGAAAAGTGGTTTTTCAACCCTAACACAAGTGCGAAAAGTGGTTTTTCAACACTATCACAAGTGCAAAAAGTGTTTTTTCCACACTAATACAAGTGCAAAAGTGGTTTCCTGCACCAACACAAGTGCGAAAAGTGGTTTTTCAACACTAACACAAGTGCGAAAAGTGGTTTTTCAACACTAACACAAGTGTGAAAAGTAGTTTTTTCATGCTAATACAAGTGCAAAAGTGGTTTCCTGCACCAATACAAGTGCGAAAAGTGGTTTTTCAACACTAACACAAGTGCGAAAAGTGGTTTTTCCACATTAATACAAGTGCAAAAGTGGTTTCCTGCACCAAAACAAGTGCGAAAAGTGGTTTTTCAACACTAACACAAGTGCAAAAAGTGGTTTTTCCACATTAATACAAGTGCAAAAGTGGTTTCCTGCACCAACACAAGTGCGAAAAGTGGTTTTTCAACTCTAACACAAGTGCGAAAAGTGGTTTTTCAACACTAACACAAGTGCGAAAAGTGGTTTTTCCACACGAATACAAGTGCAAAAGTGGTTTCCTGCACCTACACACGTGCGAAAAATGGTTTTTCAACACTAACACAAGTGCGAAAAGTGGTTGTTCAACACTAACACAAGTGCGAAAAGTGGTTTTTCAACACTAACACAAGTGCGAAAAGTGATTTCCTGCACCAACACAAGTGCGAAAAGTGGTTTTTCAACACTAACACAAGTGCGAAAAGTGGTTTTTCAACACTAACACAAGTGCGAAAAGTGTTTTTTCCACACTAATACAAGTGCAAAAGTGGTTTCCTGCACCAACACAAGTGCGAAAAGTGGTTTTTCAACACTAACACAAGTGCGAAAAGTGGTTTTTCAACACTAACACAAGTGCGAAAAGTGGTTTTTCCACACTAATACAATTGCAAAAGTGGTTTCCTGCACCAACACAAGTGCGAAAAGTGGTTTTTCAACACTAACACAAGTGCGAAAAGTGTTTTTCATCACTATCACAAGTGCGAAAAGTGGTTTTTCAACACTATCACAAGTGCAAAAAGTGTTTTTTCCACACTAATACAAGTGCAAAAGTGGTTTCCTGCACCAACACAAGTGCGAAAAGTGGTTTTTCAACACTAACACAAGTGCGAAAAGTGGTTTTTCAACACTAACACAAGTGCGAAAAGTGGTTTTTCCACACTAATACAAGTGCAAAAGTGGTTTCCTGCACCAACACAAGTGCGAAAAGTGGTTTTTCAACACTAACACAAGTGCGAAAAGTGGTTTTTCAACACTAACACAAGTGCGAAAAGTGGTTTTTCAACACTATCACAAGTGCAAAAAGTGTTTTTTCCACACTAATACAAGTGCAAAAGTGGTTTCCTGCACCAACACAAGTGCGAAAAGTGGTTTTTCAATACTAACACAAGTGCAAAAAGTGGTTTTTCCACATTAATACAAGTGCAAAAGTGGTTTCCTGCACCAACACAAGTGCGAAAAGTGGTTTTTCAACTCTAACACAAGTGCGAAAAGTGGTTTTTCAACACTAACACAAGTGCGAAAAGTAGTTTTTCCACACGAATACAAGTGCAAAAGTGGTTTCCTGCACCAACACACGTGCGAAAAATGGTTTTTCAACACTAACACAAGTGCGAAAAGTGGTTGTTCAACACTAACACAAGTGCGAAAAGTGGTTTTTCAACACTAACACAAGTGCGAAAAGTGATTTCCTGCACCAACACAAGTGCGAAAAGTGGTTTTTCAACACTAACACAAGTGCGAAAAGTGGTTTTTCAACACTAACACAAGTGCGAAAAGTGGTTTTTCCACACTAATACAATTGCAAAAGTGGTTTCCTGCACCAACACAAGTGCGAAAAGTGGTTTTTCAACACTAACACAAGTGCGAAAAGTGGTTTTTCATCACTATCACAAGTGCGAAAAGTGGTTTTTCAACACTATCACAAGTGCAAAAAGTGTTTTTCCACACTAATACAAGTGCAAAAGTGGTTTCCTGCACCAACACAAGTGCGAAAAGTGGTTTTTCAACACTAACACAAGTGCGAAAAGTGGTTTTTCAACACTAACACAAGTGCGAAAAGTGGTTTTTCCACACTAATACAAGTGCAAAAGTGGTTTCCTGCACCAACACAAGTGCGAAAAGTGGTTTTTCAACACTAACACAAGTGCGAAAAGTGGTTTTTCAACACTAACACAAGTGCGAAAAGTGGTTTTTCAACACTATCACAAGTGCAAAAAGTGTTTTTTCCACACTAATACAAGTGCAAAAGTGGTTTCCTGCACCAACACAAGTGCGAAAAGTGGTTTTTCAACACTAACACAAGTGCGAAAAGTGGTTTTTCAACACTAACACAAGTGCGAAAAGTGGTTTTTCAACACTAACACAAGTGCGAAAAGTGGTTTTTCCACACTAATACAAGTGCAAAAGTGGTTTCCTGCACCAACACAAGTGCGAAAAGTGGTTTTTCAACACTAACACAAGTGCGAAAAGTGGTTTTTCAACACTATCACAAGTGCAAAAAGTGTTTTTTCCACACTAATACAAGTGCAAAAGTGGTTTCCTGCACCAACACAAGTGCGAAAATTGGTTTTTCAAGACTAACACAAGTGCGAAAAGTGGTTTTTCAACAATATCACATGTGCAAAAAGTGTTTTTTCCACACTAATACAAGTGCAAAAGTGGTTTCCTGCACCAACACAAGTGCGAAAAGTGGTTTTTCAACACTATCACAAGTGCAAAAAGTGTTTTTTCCACACTAACGCAAGTGCGAAAAGTGGTTTTTCAACACTATCACAAGTGCAAAAGTGGTTTCCTGCACCAACACAAGTGCGAAAAGTGGTTTCCTGCATGAACACAAGTGCGAAAAGTGGTTTTTCAACACTATCACAAGTGCAAAAGTGGTTTCCTGCACCAACACAAGTGCGAAAGATGGTTTTTCAACACTAAAACAAGTGCAAAAAGTGGTTTTTCAACACTAACACAAGTGCGAAAAGTGTTTTTTCCACACTAATACAAGTGCAAAAGTGGTTTCCTGCACCAACACAAGTGCGAAAAGTGTTTTTTCAACACTAACACAAGTGGGAAAAGTGGTTTTTCAACACTAACACAAGTGCGAAAAGTGGTTTTTCAACACTAACACAAGTGCGAAAAGTGGTTTTTCCACACTAATACAAGTGCAAAAGTGGTTTCCTGCACCAACACAAGTGCGAAAAGTGGTTTTTCAACACTAACAAAAGTGCAAAAAGTGTTTTTTCAACACTAACACAAGTGCGAAAAGTGGTTTTTCCACACTAATACAAGTGCAAAAGTGGTTTCCTGCACCAACACAAGTGCGAAAAGTGGTTTTTCAACACTAACACAAGTGCGAAAAGTGGTTTTTCCACACTAATACAAGTGCAAAAGTGGTTTCCTGCACCAACACAAGTGCGAAAAGTGGTTTTTCAACCCTAACACAAGTGCGAAAAGTGGTTTTTCAACACTATCACAAGTGCAAAAAGTGTTTTTTCCACACTAATACAAGTGCAAAAGTGGTTTCCTGCACCAACACAAGTGCGAAAAGTGGTTTTTCAACACTAACACAAGTGCGAAAAGTGGTTTTTCAACACTAACACAAGTGCGAAAAGTAGTTTTTTCATGCTAATACAAGTGCAAAAGTGGTTTCCTGCACCAATACAAGTGCGAAAAGTGGTTTTTCAACACTAACACAAGTGCGAAAAGTGGTTTTTCCACATTAATACAAGTGCAAAAGTGGTTTCCTGCACCAAAACAAGTGCGAAAAGTGGTTTTTCAACACTAACACAAGTGCAAAAAGTGGTTTTTCCAAATTAATACAAGTGCAAAAGTGGTTTCCTGCACCAACACAAGTGCGAAAAGTGGTTTTTCAACTCTAACACAAGTGCGAAAAGTGGTGTTTCAACACTAACACAAGTGCGAAAAGTGGTTTTTCCACACGAATACAAGTGCAAAAGTGGTTTCCTGCACCAACACACGTGCGAAAAATGGTTTTTCAACACTAACACAAGTGCGAAAAGTGGTTGTTCAACACTAACACAAGTGCGAAAAGTGGTTTTTCAACACTAACACAAGTGCGAAAAGTGATTTCCTGCACCAACACAAGTGCGAATGGTGGTTTTTCAACACTAACACAAGTGCGAAAAGTGGTTTTTCAACACTAACACAAGTGCGAAAAGTGTTTTTTCCACACTAATACAAGTGCAAAAGTGGTTTCCTGCACCAACACAAGTGCGAAAAGTGGTTTTTCAACACTAACACAAGTGCAAAAAGTGGTTTTTCAACACTAACACAAGTGCGAAAAGTGATTTTTCCACACTAATACAAGTGCAAAAGTGGTTTCCTGCACCAACACAAGTGGGAAAAGTGGTTTTTCAACACTAACACAAGTGCGAAAAGTGGTTTTTCAACACTAACACAAGTGCGAAAAGTGGTTTTTCCACACTAATACAAGTGCAAAAGTGGTATCCTGCACCAACACAAGTGCGAAAAGTGGTTTTTCAACACTAACACAAGTGTGAAAAGTGGTTTTTCAACACTAACACAAGTGCGAAAAGTGTTTTTTCCACACTAATATAAGTGCAAAAGTGGTTTCCTGCACCAACACAAGTGCGAAAAGTGGTTTTTCAACACTAACACAAGTGCGAAAAGTGGTTTTTCAACACTAACACAAGTGCGAAAAGTGGTTTTTCCACACTAATACAAGTGCAAAAGTGGTTTCCTGCACCAACACAAGTGCGAAAAGTGGTTTTTCAACACTAACACAAGTGCGAAAAGTGGTTTTTCAACACTATCACAAGTACAAAAAGTGTTTTTTCCACACTAATACAAGTGCAAAAGTGGTTTCTTGCACCAACACAAGTGCGAAAAGTGGTTTTTCAACACGAACACAAGTTTGAAAAGTGGTTTTTCAACACTAACACAAGTGCGAAAAGTGGTTTTTCCACACTAATACAATTGCAAAAGTGATTTCCTGCACCAACACAAGTGCGAAAAGTGGTTTTTCAACACTAACACAAGTGCGAAAAGTGGTTTTTCATCACTATCACAAGTGCGAAAAGTGGTTTTTCAACACTATCACAAGTGCAAAAAGTGTTTTTTCCACACTAATACAAGTGCAAAAGTGGTTTCCTGCACCAACACAAGTGCGAAAAGTGGTTTTTCAACACTAATACAAGTGCGAAAAGTGGTTTTTCAACACTAACACAAGTGCGAAAAGTGGTTTTTCCACACTAATACAAGTGCAAAAGTGGTTTCCTGCACCAACACAAGTGCGAAAAGTGGTTTTTCAACACTAACACAAGTGCGAAAAGTGGTTTTTCAACACTAACACAAGTGCGAAAAGTGGTTTTTCAACACTATCACAAGTGCAAAAAGTGTTTTTTCCACACTAATACAAGTGCGAAAAGTGGTTTTTCCACACTAATACAAGTGCAAAAGTGGTTTCCTGCACCAACACAAGTGCGAAAAGTGGTTTTTCAACACTAACACAAGTGCAAAAAGTGGTTTTTCAACACTAACACAAGTGCGAAAAGTGATTTTTCCACACTAATACAAGTGCAAAAGTGGTTTCCTGCACCAACACAAGTGGGAAAAGTGGTTTTTCAACACTAACACAAGTGCGAAAAGTGGTTTTTCAACACTAACACAAGTGCGAAAAGTGGTTTTTCCACACTAATACAAGTGCAAAAGTGGTATCCTGCACCAACACAAGTGCGAAAAGTGGTTTTTCAACACTAACACAAGTGTGAAAAGTGGTTTTTCAACACTAACACAAGTGCGAAAAGTGTTTTTTCCACACTAATATAAGTGCAAAAGTGGTTTCCTGCACCAACACAAGTGCGAAAAGTGGTTTTTCAACACTAACACAAGTGCGAAAAGTGGTTTTTCAACACTAACACAAGTGCGAAAAGTGGTTTTTCCACACTAATACAAGTGCAAAAGTGGTTTCCTGCACCAACACAAGTGCGAAAAGTGGTTTTTCAACACTAACACAAGTGCGAAAAGTGGTTTTTCAACACTATCACAAGTACAAAAAGTGTTTTTTCCACACTAATACAAGTGCAAAAGTGGTTTCTTGCACCAACACAAGTGCGAAAAGTGGTTTTTCAACACGAACACAAGTTTGAAAAGTGGTTTTTCAACACTAACACAAGTGCGAAAAGTGGTTTTTCCACACTAATACAATTGCAAAAGTGATTTCCTGCACCAACACAAGTGCGAAAAGTGGTTTTTCAACACTAACACAAGTGCGAAAAGTGGTTTTTCATCACTATCACAAGTGCGAAAAGTGGTTTTTCAACACTATCACAAGTGCAAAAAGTGTTTTTTCCACACTAATACAAGTGCAAAAGTGGTTTCCTGCACCAACACAAGTGCGAAAAGTGGTTTTTCAACACTAATACAAGTGCGAAAAGTGGTTTTTCAACACTAACACAAGTGCGAAAAGTGGTTTTTCCACACTAATACAAGTGCAAAAGTGGTTTCCTGCACCAACACAAGTGCGAAAAGTGGTTTTTCAACACTAACACAAGTGCGAAAAGTGGTTTTTCAACACCAACACAAGTGCGAAAAGTGGTTTTTCAACACTATCACAAGTGCAAAAAGTGTTTTTTCCACACTAATACAAGTGCGAAAAGTGGTTTTTCCACACTAATACAAGTGCAAAAGTGGTTTCCTGCACCAACACAAGTGCGAAAAGTGGTTTTTCAACACTAACACAAGTGCGAAAAGTGGTTTTTCAACACTATCACAAGTGCAAAAAGTGTTTTTTCCACACTAATACAAGTGCAAAAGTGGTTTCCTGCACCAACACAAGTGCGAAAATTGGTTTTTCAACACTAACACAAGTGCGAAAAGTGGTTTTTCAACAATATCACATGTGCAAAAAGTGTTTTTTCCACACTAATACAAGTGCAAAAGTCGTTTCCTGCACCAACACAAGTGCGAAAAGTGGTTTTTCAACACTATCACAAGTGCAAAAAGTGTTTTTTCCACACTAACGCAAGTGCGAAAAGTGGTTTTTCAACACTATCACAAGTGCAAAAGTGGTTTCCTGCACCAACACAAGTGCGAAAAGTGGTTTCCTGCACGAACACAAGTGCGAAAAGTGGTTTTCAACACTATCACAAGTGCAAAAGTGGTTTCCTGCACCAACACAAGTGTGAAAGGTGGCTTTTCAACACTAAAACAAGTGCAAAAAGTGGTTTTTCAACACTAACACAAGTGCGAAAAGTGTTTTTTCCACACTAATACAAGTGCAAAAGTGGTTTCCTGCACCAACACAAGTGCGAAAAGTGTTTTTTCAACACTAACACAAGTGGGAAAAGTGGTTTTTCAACACTAACACAAGTGCGAAAAGTGGTTTTTCAACACTAACACAAGTGCGAAAAGTGGTTTTTCCACACTAATACAAGTGCAAAAGTGGTTTCCTGCACCAACACAAGTGCGAAAAGTGGTTTTTCAACACTAACAAAAGTGCAAAAAGTGTTTTTTCAACACTAACACAAGTGCGAAAAGTGGTTTTTCCACACTAATACAAGTGCAAAAGTGGTTTCCTGCACCAACACAAGTGCGAAAAGTGGTTTTTCAACACTAACACAAGTGCGAAAAGTGGTTTTTCCACACTAATACAAGTGCAAAAGTGGTTTCCTGCACCAACACAAGTGCGAAAAGTGGTTTTTCAACCCTAACACAAGTGCGAAAAGTGGTTTTTCAACACTATCACAAGTGCAAAAAGTGTTTTTTCCACACTAATACAAGTGCAAAAGTGGTTTCCTGCACCAACACAAGTGCGAAAAGTGGTTTTTCGACACTAACACAAGTGCGAAAAGTGGTTTTTCAACACTAACACAAGTGCGAAAAGTGGTTTTTCCACACTAATACAAGTGCAAAAGTGGTTTCCTGCACCAACACAAGTGCGAAAAGTGGTTTTTCAACACTAACACGAGTGCGAAAAGTGGTTTTTCAACACTAACACAAGTGCGAAAAGTGGTTTTTCCACACTAATACAAGTGAAAAAGTGGTTTCCTGCACCAACACAAGTGCGAAAAGTGGTTTTTCAACACTAACACAAGTGCAAAAAGTGGTTTTTCCACACTAACACAAGTGCAAAAAGTGGTTTTTCAACACTAACGCAAGTGCGAAAAGTGATTTCCTGCACCAACACAAGTGCGAAAAGTGGTTTTTCAACACTAACACAAGTGCGAAAAGTGGTTTTTCAACACTATCACAAGTACAAAAAGTGTTTTTTCCACACTAATACAAGTGCAAAAGTGGTTTCTTGCACCAACACAAGTGCGAAAAGTGGTTTTTCAACACGAACACAAGTGTGAAAAGTGGTTTTTCAACACTAACACAAGTGCGAAAAGTGGTTTTTCCACACTAATACAAGTGCAAAAGTGGTTTCCTGCACCAACACAAGTGCGAAAAGTGGTTTTTCAACACTAACACAAGTGCGAAAAGTGGTTTTTCAACACTAACACAAGTGCGAAAAGTGGTTTTTCAACACTAACACAAGTGCGAAAAGTGGTTTTTCAACACTAACACAAGTGCGAAAAGTGGTTTTTCAACACTAACACAGTGCGAAAAGTGGTTTTTCCACACTAATACAAGTGCAAAAGTGGTTTTTCCACACTAATACAAGTGCAAAAGTGGTTTCCTGCACGAACACAAGTGCGAAAAGTGGTTTTTCAACACTAACACAAGTGCGAAAAGTGGTTTTTCAACACTAACACAAGTGCGAAAAGTGGTTTTTCCACACTAATACAATTGCAAAAGTGGTTTCCTGCACCAACACAAGTGCGAAAAGTGGTTTTTCAACACTAACACAAGTTCAAAAATTGGTTTTTCAACACTAACACAAGTGCGAAAAGTGGTTTTTCAACACTAACACAAGTGCGAAAAGTGGTTTTTGAACACTAACACAAGTGCGAAAAGTGGTTTTTCAACACTAACACAAGTGCGAAAAGTGGTTTTTCCACACTAATACAAGTGCAAAAGTGGTTTCCTGCACCAACACAAGTGCGAAAAGTGGTTTTTCAACACTAACAAAAGTGCAAAAAGTGTTTTTTCAACACTAACACAAGTGCGAAAAGTGGTTTTTCCACACTAATACAAGTGCAAAAGTGGTTTCCTGCACCAACACAAGTGCGAAAAGTGGTTTTTCAACACTAACACAAGTGCGAAAAGTGGTTTTTCCACACTAATACAAGTGCAAAAGTGGTTTCCTACACCAACACAAGTGCGAAAAGTGGTTTTTCAACCCTAACACAAGTGCGAAAAGTGGTTTTTCAACACTATCACAAGTGCAAAAAGTGTTTTTTCCACACTAATACAAGTGCAAAAGTGGTTTCCTGCACCAACACAAGTGCGAAAAGTGGTTTTTCGACACTAACACAAGTGCGAAAAGTGGTTTTTCAACACTAACACAAGTGCGAAAAGTGGTTTTTCCACACTAATACAAGTGCAAAAGTGGTTTCCTGCACCAACACAAGTGCGAAAAGTGGTTTTTCAACACTAACACGAGTGCGAAAAGTGGTTTTTCAACACTAACACAAGTGCGAAAAGTGGTTTTTCCACACTAATACAAGTGAAAAAGTGGTTTCCTGCACCAACACAAGTGCGAAAAGTGGTTTTTCAACACTAACACAAGTGCGAAAAGTGGTTTTTCCACACTAACACAAGTGCAAAAAGTGGTTTTTCAACACTAACACAAGTGCGAAAAGTGATTTCCTGCACCAACACAAGTGCGAAAAGTGGTTTTTCAACACTAACACAAGTGCGAAAAGTGGTTTTTCAACACTATCACAAGTACAAAAAGTGTTTTTTCCACACTAATACAAGTGCAAAAGTGGTTTCTTGCACCAACACAAGTGCGAAAAGTGGTTTTTCAACACGAACACAAGTGTGAAAAGTGGTTTTTCAACACTAACACAAGTGCGAAAAGTGGTTTTTCCACACTAATACAAGTGCAAAAGTGGTTTCCTGCACCAACACAAGTGCGAAAAGTGGTTTTTCAACACTAACACAAGTGCGAAAAGTGGTTTTTCAACACTAACACAAGTGCGAAAAGTGGTTTTTCAACACTAACACAAGTGCGAAAAGTGGTTTTTCAACACTAACACAAGTGCGAAAAGTGGTTTTTCCACACTAATACAATTGCAAAAGTGGTTTCCTGCACCAACACAAGTGCGAAAAGTGGTTTTTCAACACTAACACAAGTTCAAAAATTGGTTTTTCAACACTAACACAAGTGCGAAAAGTGGTTTTTCAACACTAACACAAGTGCGAAAAGTGGTTTTTGAACACTAACACAAGTGCGAAAAGTGGTTTTTCAACACTAACACAAGTGCGAAAAGTGGTTTTTCCACACTAATACAAGTGCAAAAGTGGTTGCCTGCCCCAACACAAGTACGAAAAGTGGTTTTTCAACACTAACACAAGTGCGAAAAGTGGTTTTTCAACACTATCACAAGTGCAAAAGTGGCTTCCTGCAACCAACACGTGCGAAAAGTGGTTTTTCAACACTAACACAAGTGCAAAAAGTGGTTTTTCAACACTAACACAAGTGCGAAAAGTGGTTTTTCCACACTAATACAAGTGCGAAAAGTGGTTTTTCAACACTAACACAAGTGCGAAAAGTGGTTTTTCCACACTAATACAAGTGCAAAAGTGGCTTCCTGCAACAACACGTGCGAAAAGTGGTTTTTCAACACTAACACAAGTGCAAAAAGTGGTTTTTCAACACTAACACAAGTGCGAAAAGTGGTTTTTCCACACTAATACAAGTGCAAAAGTGGTTTCCTGCACCAACACAAGTGCGAAAAGTGGTTTTTCAACACTAACACAAGTGCAAAAAGTGGTTTTTCAACATTAACACAAGTGCAAAAAGTGGTTTTTCAACACTAACACAAGTGCGAAAAGTGGTTTTTCAACACTAACACAAGTGCGAAAAGTGGTTTTTCAACACTAACACAAGTGCGAAAAGTGTTTTTTCGACACTAATACAAGTGCAAAAGAGGTTTCCTGCACCAACACATGTGCGAAAAGTGGTTTTTCCACACTAATACAAGTGCAAAAGTGGTTTCCTGCACCAACACAAGTGCGAAAAGTGGTTTTTCAACACTAACACAAGTGCGAAAAGAGGTTTTTCAACACCAACACAAGTGCGAAAAGTGGTTTTTCAACACTAACACAAGTGCGAAATGTTGTTTTTCAACACTAACACAAGTGCGAAAAGTGGTTTTTCAACACTAACACAAGTGCGAAAAGTGGTTTTTCCACACTAATACAAGTGCAAAAGTGGTTTCCTGCACCAACACAAGTGCGAAAAGTGGTTTTTCAACACTAATACAAGTGCGAAAAGTGGTTTTTCAACACTAACACAAGTGCGAAAAGTGGTTTTTCCACACTAATACAAGTGCAAAAGTGGTTTCCTGCACCAACACAAGTGCGAAAAGTGGTTTTTCAACACTAACACAAGTGCGAAAAGTGGTTTTTCAACACTAACACAAGTGCGAAAAGTGGTTTTTCAACACTATCACAAGTGCAAAAAGTGGTTTTTCAACACTATCACAAGTGCAAAAAGTGTTTTTTCCACACTAATACAAGTGCAAAAGTGGTTTCCTGCACCAACACAAGTGCGAAAAGTGGTTTTTCAACACGAACACAAGTGCGAAAAGTGGTTTTTCAACACTAACACAAGTGCGAAAAGTGGTTTTTCAACACTAACACAAGTGCGAAAAGTGGTTTTTCCACACTAACACAAGTGCGAAAAGTGGTTTTTCCACACTAATACAAGTGCAAAAGTGGTTTCCTGCACCAACACAAGTGCGAAAAGTGGTTTTTCAACACTAACACAAGTGCGAAAAGTGGTTTTTCAACACTATCACAAGTGCAAAAAGTGTTTTTTCCACACTAATACAAGTGCAAAAGTGGTTTCCTGCACCAACACAAGTGCGAAAATTGGTTTTTCAACACTAACACAAGTGCGAAAAGTGGTTTTTCAACAATATCACATGTGCAAAAAGTGTTTTTTCCACACTAATACAAGTGCAAAAGTGGTTTCCTGCACCAACACAAGTGCGAAAAGTGGTTTTTCAACACTATCACAAGTGCAAAAAGTGTTTTTTCCACACTAACGCAAGTGCGAAAAGTGGTTTTTCAACACTATCACAAGTGCAAAAGTGGTTTCCTGCACCAACACAAGTGCGAAAAGTGGTTTCCTGCACGAACACAAGTGCGAAAAGTGGTTTTCAACACTATCACAAGTGCAAAAGTGGTTTCCTGCACCAACACAAGTGTGAAAGGTGGCTTTTCAACACTAAAACAAGTGCAAAAAGTGGTTTTTCAACACAAACACAAGTGCGAAAAGTGTTTTTTCCACACTAATACAAGTGCAAAAGTGGTTTCCTGCACCAACACAAGTGCGAAAAGTGTTTTTTCAACACTAACACAAGTGGGAAAAGTGGTTTTTCAACACTAACACAAGTGCGAAAAGTGGTTTTTCAACACTAACACAAGTGCGAAAAGTGGTTTTTCCACACTAATACAAGTGCAAAAGTGGTTTCCTGCACCAACACAAGTGCGAAAAGTGGTTTTTCAACACTAACAAAAGTGCAAAAAGTGTTTTTTCAACACTAACACAAGTGCGAAAAGTGGTTTTTCCACACTAATACAAGTGCAAAAGTGGTTTCCTGCACCAACACAAGTGCGAAAAGTGGTTTTTCAACACGAACACAAGTGCGAAAAGTGGTTTTTCCACACTAATACAAGTGCAAAAGTGGTTTCCTGCACCAACACAAGTGCGAAAAGTGGTTTTTCAACCCTAACACAAGTGCGAAAAGTGGTTTTTCAACACTATCACAAGTGCAAAAAGTGTTTTTTCCACACTAATACAAGTGCAAAAGTGGTTTCCTGCACCAACACAAGTGCGAAAAGTGGTTTTTCGACACTAACACAAGTGCGAAAAGTGGTTTTTCAACACTAACACAAGTGCGAAAAGTGGTTTTTCCACACTAATACAAGTGCAAAAGTGGTTTCCTGCACCAACACAAGTGCGAAAAGTGGTTTTTCAACACTAACACGAGTGCGAAAAGTGGTTTTTCAACACTAACACAAGTGCGAAAAGTGGTTTTTCCACACTAATACAAGTGAAAAAGTGGTTTCCTGCACCAACACAAGTGCGAAAAGTGGTTTTTCAACACTAACACAAGTGCGAAAAGTGGTTTTTCCACACTAACACAAGTGCAAAAAGTGGTTTTTCAACACTAACACAAGTGCGAAAAGTGATTTCCTGCACCAACACAAGTGCGAAAAGTGGTTTTTCAACACTAACACAAGTGCGAAAAGTGGTTTTTCAACACTATCACAAGTACAAAAAGTGTTTTTTCCACACTAATACAAGTGCAAAAGTGGTTTCTTGCACCAACACAAGTGCGAAAAGTGGTTTTTCAACACGAACACAAGTGTGAAAAGTGGTTTTTCAACACTAACACAAGTGCGAAAAGTGGTTTTTCCACACTAATACAAGTGCAAAAGTGGTTTCCTGCACCAACACAAGTGCGAAAAGTGGTTTTTCAACACTAACACAAGTGCGAAAAGTGGTTTTTCAACACTAACACAAGTGCGAAAAGTGGTTTTTCAACACTAACACAAGTGCGAAAAGTGGTTTTTGAACACTAACACAAGTGCGAAAAGTGGTTTTTCAACACTAACACAGTGCGAAAAGTGGTTTTTCCACACTAATACAAGTGCAAAAGTGGTTTTTCCACACTAATACAAGTGCAAAAGTGGTTTCCTGCACGAACACAAGTGCGAAAAGTGGTTTTTCAACACTAACACAAGTGCGAAAAGTGGTTTTTCAACACTAACACAAGTGCGAAAAGTGGTTTTTCCACACTAACACAATTGCAAAAGTGGTTTCCTGCACCAACACAAGTGCGAAAAGTGGTTTTTCAACACTAACACAAGTTCAAAAATTGGTTTTTCAACACTAACACAAGTGCGAAAAGTGGTTTTTCAACACTAACACAAGTGCGAAAAGTGGTTTTTGAACACTAACACAAGTGCGAAAAGTGGTTTTTCAACACTAACACAAGTGCGAAAAGTGGTTTCCTGCACCAACACAAGTGCGAAAAGTGGTTTTTCAACACTAGCACAAGTACGAAAAAAGTGGTTTTTCAACACTAACACAAGTGCGAAAAGTGGTTTTTCAACACTATCACAAGTGCAAAAAGTGTTTTTTCCACACTAATACAAGTGCAAAAGTGGTTGCCTGCCCCAACACAAGTACGAAAAGTGGTTTTTCAACACTAACACAAGTGCGAAAAGTGGTTTTTCAACACTATCACAAGTGCAAAAGTGGCTTCCTGCAACCAACACGTGCGAAAAGTGGTTTTTCAACACTAACACAAGTGCAAAAAGTGGTTTTTCAACACTAACACAAGTGCGAAAAGTGGTTTTTCCACACTAACGCAAGTGCGAAAAGTGGTTTTTCAACACTATCACAAGTGCAAAAGTGGTTTCCTGCACCAACACAAGTGCGAAAAGTGGTTTCCTGCACGAACACAAGTGCGAAAAGTGGTTTTCAACACTATCACAAGTGCAAAAGTGGTTTCCTGCACCAACACAAGTGTGAAAGGTGGCTTTTCAACACTAAAACAAGTGCAAAAAGTGGTTTTTCAACACAAACACAAGTGCGAAAAGTGTTTTTTCCACACTAATACAAGTGCAAAAGTGGTTTCCTGCACCAACACAAGTGCGAAAAGTGTTTTTTCAACACTAACACAAGTGGGAAAAGTGGTTTTTCAACACTAACACAAGTGCGAAAAGTGGTTTTTCAACACTAACACAAGTGCGAAAAGTGGTTTTTCCACACTAATACAAGTGCAAAAGTGGTTTCCTGCACCAACACAAGTGCGAAAAGTGGTTTTTCAACACTAACAAAAGTGCAAAAAGTGTTTTTTCAACACTAACACAAGTGCGAAAAGTGGTTTTTCCACACTAATACAAGTGCAAAAGTGGTTTCCTGCACCAACACAAGTGCGAAAAGTGGTTTTTCAACACTAACACAAGTGCGAAAAGTGGTTTTTCCACACTAATACAAGTGCAAAAGTGGTTTCCTGCACCAACACAAGTGCGAAAAGTGGTTTTTCAACCCTAACACAAGTGCGAAAAGTGGTTTTTCAACACTATCACAAGTGCAAAAAGTGTTTTTTCCACACTAATACAAGTGCAAAAGTGGTTTCCTGCACCAACACAAGTGCGAAAAGTGGTTTTTCGACACTAACACAAGTGCGAAAAGTGGTTTTTCAACACTAACACAAGTGCGAAAAGTGGTTTTTCCACACTAATACAAGTGCAAAAGTGGTTTCCTGCACCAACACAAGTGCGAAAAGTGGTTTTTCAACACTAACACGAGTGCGAAAAGTGGTTTTTCAACACTAACACAAGTGCGAAAAGTGGTTTTTCCACACTAATACAAGTGAAAAAGTGGTTTCCTGCACCAACACAAGTGCGAAAAGTGGTTTTTCAACACTAACACAAGTGCGAAAAGTGGTTTTTCCACACTAACACAAGTGCAAAAAGTGGTTTTTCAACACTAACACAAGTGCGAAAAGTGATTTCCTGCACCAACACAAGTGCGAAAAGTGGTTTTTCAACACTAACACAAGTGCGAAAAGTGGTTTTTCAACACTATCACAAGTACAAAAAGTGTTTTTTCCACACTAATACAAGTGCAAAAGTGGTTTCTTGCACCAACACAAGTGCGAAAAGTGGTTTTTCAACACGAACACAAGTGTGAAAAGTGGTTTTTCAACACTAACACAAGTGCGAAAAGTGGTTTTTCCACACTAATACAAGTGCAAAAGTGGTTTCCTGCACCAACACAAGTGCGAAAAGTGGTTTTTCAACACTAACACAAGTGCGAAAAGTGGTTTTTCAACACTAACACAAGTGCGAAAAGTGGTTTTTCAACACTAACACAAGTGCGAAAAGTGGTTTTTGAACACTAACACAAGTGCGAAAAGTGGTTTTTCAACACTAACACAGTGCGAAAAGTGGTTTTTCCACACTAATACAAGTGCAAAAGTGGTTTTTCCACACTAATACAAGTGCAAAAGTGGTTTCCTGCACGAACACAAGTGCGAAAAGTGGTTTTTCAACACTAACACAAGTGCGAAAAGTGGTTTTTCAACACTAACACAAGTGCGAAAAGTGGTTTTTCCACACTAATACAATTGCAAAAGTGGTTTCCTGCACCAACACAAGTGCGAAAAGTGGTTTTTCAACACTAACACAAGTTCAAAAATTGGTTTTTCAACACTAACACAAGTGCGAAAAGTGGTTTTTCAACACTAACACAAGTGCGAAAAGTGGTTTTTGAACACTAACACAAGTGCGAAAAGTGGTTTTTCAACACTAACACAAGTGCGAAAAGTGGTTTTTCCACACTAATACAAGTGCAAAAGTGGTTTCCTGCACCAACACAAGTGCGAAAAGTGGTTTTTCAACACTAACACAAGTGCAAAAAGTGGTTTTTCAACATTAACACAAGTGCAAAAAGTGGTTTTTCAACACTAACACAAGTGCGAAAAGTGGTTTTTCAACACTAACACAAGTGCGAAAAGTGGTTTTTCAACACTAACACAAGTGCGAAAAGTGTTTTTTCGACACTAATACAAGTGCAAAAGAGGTTTCCTGCACCAACACATGTGCGAAAAGTGGTTTTTCCACACTAATACAAGTGCAAAAGTGGTTTCCTGCACCAACACAAGTGCGAAAAGTGGTTTTTCAACACTAACACAAGTGCGAAAAGAGGTTTTTCAACACCAACACAAGTGCGAAAAGTGGTTTTTCAACACTAACACAAGTGCGAAATGTTGTTTTTCAACACTAACACAAGTGCGAAAAGTGGTTTTTCAACACTAACACAAGTGCGAAAAGTGGTTTTTCCACACTAATACAAGTGCAAAAGTGGTTTCCTGCACCAACACAAGTGCGAAAAGTGGTTTTTCAACACTAATACAAGTGCGAAAAGTGGTTTTTCAACACTAACACAAGTGCGAAAAGTGGTTTTTCCACACTAATACAAGTGCAAAAGTGGTTTCCTGCACCAACACAAGTGCGAAAAGTGGTTTTTCAACACTAACACAAGTGCGAAAAGTGGTTTTTCAACACTAACACAAGTGCGAAAAGTGGTTTTTCAACACTATCACAAGTGCAAAAAGTGGTTTTTCAACACTATCACAAGTGCAAAAAGTGTTTTTTCCACACTAATACAAGTGCAAAAGTGGTTTCCTGCACCAACACAAAGTGCGAAAAGTGGTTTTTCAACACGAACACAAGTGCGAAAAGTGGTTTTTCAACACTAACACAAGTGCGAAAAGTGGTTTTTCAACACTAACACAAGTGCGAAAAGTGGTTTTTCCACACTAACACAAGTGCGAAAAGTGGTTTTTCCACACTAATACAAGTGCAAAAGTGGTTTCCTGCACCAACACAAGTGCGAAAAGTGGTTTTTCAACACTAACACAAGTGCGAAAAGTGGTTTTTCAACACTATCACAAGTGCAAAAAGTGTTTTTTCCACACTAATACAAGTGCAAAAGTGGTTTCCTGCACCAACACAAGTGCGAAAATTGGTTTTTCAACACTAACACAAGTGCGAAAAGTGGTTTTTCAACAATATCACATGTGCAAAAAGTGTTTTTTCCACACTAATACAAGTGCAAAAGTGGTTTCCTGCACCAACACAAGTGCGAAAAGTGGTTTTTCAACACTATCACAAGTGCAAAAAGTGTTTTTTCCACACTAACGCAAGTGCGAAAAGTGGTTTTTCAACACTATCACAAGTGCAAAAGTGGTTTCCTGCACCAACACAAGTGCGAAAAAGTGGTTTCCTGCACGAACACAAGTGCGAAAAGTGGTTTTCAACACTATCACAAGTGCAAAAGTGGTTTCCTGCACCAACACAAGTGTGAAAGGTGGCTTTTCAACACTAAAACAAGTGCAAAAAGTGGTTTTTCAACACAAACACAAGTGCGAAAAGTGTTTTTTCCACACTAATACAAGTGCAAAAGTGGTTTCCTGCACCAACACAAGTGCGAAAAGTGTTTTTTCAACACTAACACAAGTGGGAAAAGTGGTTTTTCAACACTAACACAAGTGCGAAAAGTGGTTTTTCAACACTAACACAAGTGCGAAAAGTGGTTTTTCCACACTAATACAAGTGCAAAAGTGGTTTCCTGCACCAACACAAGTGCGAAAAGTGGTTTTTCAACACTAACAAAAGTGCAAAAAGTGTTTTTTCAACACTAACACAAGTGCGAAAAGTGGTTTTTCCACACTAATACAAGTGCAAAAGTGGTTTCCTGCACCAACACAAGTGCGAAAAGTGGTTTTTCAACACGAACACAAGTGCGAAAAGTGGTTTTTCCACACTAATACAAGTGCAAAAGTGGTTTCCTGCACCAACACAAGTGCGAAAAGTGGTTTTTCAACCCTAACACAAGTGCGAAAAGTGGTTTTTCAACACTATCACAAGTGCAAAAAGTGTTTTTTCCACACTAATACAAGTGCAAAAGTGGTTTCCTGCACCAACACAAGTGCGAAAAGTGGTTTTTCGACACTAACACAAGTGCGAAAAGTGGTTTTTCAACACTAACACAAGTGCGAAAAGTGGTTTTTCCACACTAATACAAGTGCAAAAGTGGTTTCCTGCACCAACACAAGTGCGAAAAGTGGTTTTCAACACTAACACGAGTGCGAAAAGTGGTTTTTCAACACTAACACAAGTGCGAAAAGTGGTTTTTTCCACACTAATACAAGTGAAAAAGTGGTTTCCTGCACCAACACAAGTGCGAAAAGTGGTTTTTCAACACTAACACAAGTGCGAAAAGTGGTTTTTCCACACTAACACAAGTGCAAAAGTGGTTTTTCAACACTAACACAAGTGCGAAAAGTGATTTCCTGCACCAACACAAGTGCGAAAAGTGGTTTTTCAACACTAACACAAGTGCGAAAAGTGGTTTTTCAACACTATCACAAGTACAAAAAGTGTTTTTTCCACACTAATACAAGTGCAAAAGTGGTTTCTTGCACCAACACAAGTGCGAAAAGTGGTTTTTCAACACGAACACA
Organism: Myxine glutinosa; assembly: GCF_964187855.1. Lineage (NCBI taxonomy): Eukaryota > Metazoa > Chordata > Myxini > Myxiniformes > Myxinidae > Myxine > Myxine glutinosa. The sequence goes on along the minus strand of NW_027618379.1, from coordinate 19,812 downwards.
AGTGTGAAAAGTGGTTTTTCAACACTAACACAAGTGCGAAAAGTGGTTTTTCCACACTAATACAAGTGCAAAAGTGGTTTCCTGCACCAACACAAGTGCGAAAAGTGGTTTTTCAACACTAACACAAGTGCGAAAAGTGGTTTTTCAACACTAACACAAGTGCGAAAAGTGGTTTTTCAACACTAACACAAGTGCGAAAAGTGGTTTTTGAACACTAACACAAGTGCGAAAAGTGGTTTTTCAACACTAACACAGTGCGAAAAGTGGTTTTTCCACACTAATACAAGTGCAAAAGTGGTTTTTCCACACTAATACAAGTGCAAAAGTGGTTTCCTGCACGAACACAAGTGCGAAAAGTGGTTTTTCAACACTAACACAAGTGCGAAAAGTGGTTTTTCAACACTAACACAAGTGCGAAAAGTGGTTTTTCCACACTAACACAATTGCAAAAGTGGTTTCCTGCACCAACACAAGTGCGAAAAGTGGTTTTTCAACACTAACACAAGTTCAAAAATTGGTTTTTCAACACTAACACAAGTGCGAAAAGTGGTTTTTCAACACTAACACAAGTGCGAAAAGTGGTTTTTGAACACTAACACAAGTGCGAAAAGTGGTTTTTCAACACTAACACAAGTGCGAAAAGTGGTTTCCTGCACCAACACAAGTGCGAAAAGTGGTTTTCAACACTAGCACAAGTACGAAAAAAGTGGTTTTTCAACACTAACACAAGTGCGAAAAGTGTTTTTCAACACTATCACAAGTGCAAAAGTGTTTTTCCACACTAATACAAGTGCAAAAGTGGTTGCCTGCCCCAACACAAGTACGAAAAGTGGTTTTTCAACACTAACACAAGTGCGAAAAAGTGGTTTTTCAACACTATCACAAGTGCAAAAGTGGCTTCCTGCAACCAACACAGTGCGAAAAGTGGTTTTTCAACACTAACACAAGTGCAAAAAGTGGTTTTTCAACACTAACACAAGTGCGAAAAGTGGTTTTTCCACACTAACGCAAGTGCGAAAAGTGGTTTTTCAACACTATCACAAGTGCAAAAGTGGTTTCCTGCACCAACACAAGTGCGAAAAGTGGTTTCCTGCACGAACACAAGTGCGAAAAGTGGTTTTCAACACTATCACAAGTGCAAAAGTGGTTTCCTGCACCAACACAAGTGTGAAAGGTGGCTTTTCAACACTAAAACAAGTGCAAAAAGTGGTTTTTCAACACAAACACAAGTGCGAAAAGTGTTTTTTCCACACTAATACAAGTGCAAAAGTGGTTTCCTGCACACAACACAAGTGCGAAAAGTGTTTTTTTCAACACTAACACAAGTGGGAAAAGTGGTTTTTCAACACTAACACAAGTGCGAAAAGTGGTTTTTCAACACTAACACAAGTGCGAAAAGTGGTTTTTCCACACTAATACAAGTGCAAAAGTGGTTTCCTGCACCAACACAAGTGCGAAAAGTGGTTTTTCAACACTAACAAAAGTGCAAAAAGTGTTTTTTCAACACTAACACAAGTGCGAAAAGTGGTTTTTCCACACTAATACAAGTGCAAAAGTGGTTTCCTGCACCAACACAAGTGCGAAAAGTGGTTTTTCAACACTAACACAAGTGCGAAAAGTGGTTTTTCCACACTAATACAAGTGCAAAAGTGGTTTCCTGCACCAACACAAGTGCGAAAAGTGGTTTTTCAACCCTAACACAAGTGCGAAAAGTGGTTTTTCAACACTATCACAAGTGCAAAAAGTGTTTTTTCCACACTAATACAAGTGCAAAAGTGGTTTCCTGCACCAACACAAGTGCGAAAAGTGGTTTTTCGACACTAACACAAGTGCGAAAAGTGGTTTTTCAACACTAACACAAGTGCGAAAAGTGGTTTTTCCACACTAATACAAGTGCAAAAGTGGTTTCCTGCACCAACACAAGTGCGAAAAGTGGTTTTTCAACACTAACACGAGTGCGAAAAGTGGTTTTTCAACACTAACACAAGTGCGAAAAGTGGTTTTTCCACACTAATACAAGTGAAAAAGTGGTTTCCTGCACCAACACAAGTGCGAAAAGTGGTTTTTCAACACTAACACAAGTGCGAAAAGTGGTTTTTCCACACTAACACAAGTGCAAAAAGTGGTTTTTCAACACTAACACAAGTGCGAAAAGTGATTTCCTGCACCAACACAAGTGCGAAAAGTGGTTTTTCAACACTAACACAAGTGCGAAAAGTGGTTTTTCAACACTATCACAAGTACAAAAAGTGTTTTTTCCACACTAATACAAGTGCAAAAGTGGTTTCTTGCACCAACACAAGTGCGAAAAGTGGTTTTTCAACACGAACACAAGTGTGAAAAGTGGTTTTTCAACACTAACACAAGTGCGAAAAGTGGTTTTTCCACACTAATACAAGTGCAAAAGTGGTTTCCTGCACCAACACAAGTGCGAAAAGTGGTTTTTCAACACTAACACAAGTGCGAAAAGTGGTTTTTCAACACTAACACAAGTGCGAAAAGTGGTTTTTCAACACTAACACAAGTGCGAAAAGTGGTTTTTGAACACTAACACAAGTGCGAAAAGTGGTTTTTCAACACTAACACAGTGCGAAAAGTGGTTTTTCCACACTAATACAAGTGCAAAAGTGGTTTTTCCACACTAATACAAGTGCAAAAGTGGTTTCCTGCACGAACACAAGTGCGAAAAGTGGTTTTTCAACACTAACACAAGTGCGAAAAGTGGTTTTTCAACACTAACACAAGTGCGAAAAGTGGTTTTTCCACACTAATACAATTGCAAAAGTGGTTTCCTGCACCAACACAAGTGCGAAAAGTGGTTTTTCAACACTAACACAAGTTCAAAAATTGGTTTTTCAACACTAACACAAGTGCGAAAAGTGGTTTTTCAACACTAACACAAGTGCGAAAAGTGGTTTTTGAACACTAACACAAGTGCGAAAAGTGGTTTTTCAACACTAACACAAGTGCGAAAAGTGGTTTTTCCACACTAATACAAGTGCAAAAGTGGTTTCCTGCACCAACACAAGTGCGAAAAGTGGTTTTTCAACACTAACAAAAGTGCAAAAAGTGTTTTTTTCAACACTAACACAAGTGCGAAAAGTGGTTTTTCCACACTAATACAAGTGCAAAAGTGGTTTCCTGCACCAACACAAGTGCGAAAAGTGGTTTTTCAACACTAACACAAGTGCGAAAAGTGGTTTTTCCACACTAATACAAGTGCAAAAGTGGTTTCCTACACCAACACAAGTGCGAAAAGTGGTTTTTCAACCCTAACACAAGTGCGAAAAGTGGTTTTTCAACACTATCACAAGTGCAAAAAGTGTTTTTTCCACACTAATACAAGTGCAAAAGTGGTTTCCTGCACCAACACAAGTGCGAAAAGTGGTTTTTCGACACTAACACAAGTGCGAAAAGTGGTTTTTCAACACTAACACAAGTGCGAAAAGTGGTTTTTCCACACTAATACAAGTGCAAAAGTGGTTTCCTGCACCAACACAAGTGCGAAAAGTGGTTTTTCAACACTAACACGAGTGCGAAAAGTGGTTTTTCAACACTAACACAAGTGCGAAAAGTGGTTTTTCCACACTAATACAAGTGAAAAAGTGGTTTCCTGCACCAACACAAGTGCGAAAAGTGGTTTTTCAACACTAACACAAGTGCGAAAAGTGGTTTTTCCACACTAACACAAGTGCAAAAAGTGGTTTTTCAACACTAACACAAGTGCGAAAAGTGATTTCCTGCACCAACACAAGTGCGAAAAGTGGTTTTTCAACACTAACACAAGTGCGAAAAGTGGTTTTTCAACACTATCACAAGTACAAAAAGTGTTTTTTCCACACTAATACAAGTGCAAAAGTGGTTTCTTGCACCAACACAAGTGCGAAAAGTGGTTTTTCAACACGAACACAAGTGTGAAAAGTGGTTTTTCAACACTAACACAAGTGCGAAAAGTGGTTTTTCCACACTAATACAAGTGCAAAAGTGGTTTCCTGCACCAACACAAGTGCGAAAAGTGGTTTTTCAACACTAACACAAGTGCGAAAAGTGGTTTTTCAACACTAACACAAGTGCGAAAAGTGGTTTTTCAACACTAACACAAGTGCGAAAAGTGGTTTTTGAACACTAACACAAGTGCGAAAAGTGGTTTTTCAACACTAACACAGTGCGAAAAGTGGTTTTTCCACACTAATACAAGTGCAAAAGTGGTTTTTCCACACTAATACAAGTGCAAAAGTGGTTTCCTGCACGAACACAAGTGCGAAAAGTGGTTTTTTCAACACTAACACAAGTGCGAAAAGTGGTTTTTCAACACTAACACAAGTGCGAAAAGTGGTTTTTCCACACTAATACAATTGCAAAAGTGGTTTCCTGCACCAACACAAGTGCGAAAAGTGGTTTTTCAACACTAACACAAGTTCAAAAATTGGTTTTTCAACACTAACACAAGTGCGAAAAGTGGTTTTTCAACACTAACACAAGTGCGAAAAGTGGTTTTTGAACACTAACACAAGTGCGAAAAGTGGTTTTTCAACACTAACACAAGTGCGAAAAGTGGTTTTTCCACACTAATACAAGTGCAAAAGTGGTTGCCTGCCCCAACACAAGTACGAAAAGTGGTTTTTCAACACTAACACAAGTGCGAAAAGTGGTTTTTCAACACTATCACAAGTGCAAAAGTGGCTTCCTGCAACCAACACGTGCGAAAAGTGGTTTTTCAACACTAACACAAGTGCAAAAAGTGGTTTTTCAACACTAACACAAGTGCGAAAAGTGGTTTTTCCACACTAATACACGTGCGAAAAGTGGTTTTTCAACACTAACACAAGTGCGAAAAGTGGTTTTTCCACACTAATACAAGTGCAAAAGTGGCTTCCTGCAACAACACGTGCGAAAAGTGGTTTTTCAACACTAACACAAGTGCAAAAAGTGGTTTTTCAACACTAACACAAGTGCAAAAAGTGGTTTTTCAACACTAACACAAGTGCGAAAAGTGATTTCCTGCACCAACACAAGTGCGAAAAGTGGTTTTTCAACACTAACACAAGTGCGAAAAGTGGTTTTTCAACACTATCACAAGTACAAAAAGTGTTTTTTCCACACTAATACAAGTGCAAAAGTGGTTTCTTGCACCAACACAAGTGCGAAAAGTGGTTTTTCAACACGAACACAAGTGTGAAAAGTGGTTTTTCAACACTAACACAAGTGCGAAAAGTGGTTTTTCCACACTAATACAAGTGCAAAAGTGGTTTCCTGCACCAACACAAGTGCGAAAAGTGGTTTTTCAACACTAACACAAGTGCGAAAAGTGGTTTTTCAACACTAACACAAGTGCGAAAAGTGGTTTTTCAACACTAACACAAGTGCGAAAAGTGGTTTTTGAACACTAACACAAGTGCGAAAAGTGGTTTTTCAACACTAACACAGTGCGAAAAGTGGTTTTTCCACACTAATACAAGTGCAAAAGTGGTTTTTCCACACTAATACAAGTGCAAAAGTGGTTTCCTGCACGAACACAAGTGCGAAAAGTGGTTTTTCAACACTAACACAAGTGCGAAAAGTGGTTTTTCAACACTAACACAAGTGCGAAAAGTGGTTTTTCCACACTAATACAATTGCAAAAGTGGTTTCCTGCACCAACACAAGTGCGAAAAGTGGTTTTTCAACACTAACACAAGTTCAAAAATTGGTTTTTCAACACTAACACAAGTGCGAAAAGTGGTTTTTCAACACTAACACAAGTGCGAAAAGTGGTTTTTGAACACTAACACAAGTGCGAAAAGTGGTTTTTCAACACTAACACAAGTGCGAAAAGTGGTTTCCTGCACCAACACAAGTGCGAAAAGTGGTTTTTCAACACTAGCACAAGTACGAAAAAAGTGGTTTTTCAACACTAACACAAGTGCGAAAAGTGGTTTTTCAACACTATCACAAGTGCAAAAAGTGTTTTTTCCACACTAATACAAGTGCAAAAGTGGTTGCCTGCCCCAACACAAGTACGAAAAGTGGTTTTTCAACACTAACACAAGTGCGAAAAGTGGTTTTTCAACACTATCACAAGTGCAAAAGTGGCTTCCTGCAACCAACACGTGCGAAAAGTGGTTTTTCAACACTAACACAAGTGCAAAAAGTGGTTTTTCAACACTAACACAAGTGCGAAAAGTGGTTTTTCCACACTAACGCAAGTGCGAAAAGTGGTTTTTCAACACTATCACAAGTGCAAAAGTGGTTTCCTGCACCAACACAAGTGCGAAAAGTGGTTTCCTGCACGAACACAAGTGCGAAAAGTGGTTTTCAACACTATCACAAGTGCAAAAGTGGTTTCCTGCACCAACACAAGTGTGAAAGGTGGCTTTTCAACACTAAAACAAGTGCAAAAAGTGGTTTTTCAACACAAACACAAGTGCGAAAAGTGTTTTTTCCACACTAATACAAGTGCAAAAGTGGTTTCCTGCACCAACACAAGTGCGAAAAGTGTTTTTTCAACACTAACACAAGTGGGAAAAGTGGTTTTTCAACACTAACACAAGTGCGAAAAGTGGTTTTTCAACACTAACACAAGTGCGAAAAGTGGTTTTTCCACACTAATACAAGTGCAAAAGTGGTTTCCTGCACCAACACAAGTGCGAAAAGTGGTTTTTCAACACTAACAAAAGTGCAAAAAGTGTTTTTTCAACACTAACACAAGTGCGAAAAGTGGTTTTTCCACACTAATACAAGTGCAAAAGTGGTTTCCTGCACCAACACAAGTGCGAAAAGTGGTTTTTCAACACTAACACAAGTGCGAAAAGTGGTTTTTCCACACTAATACAAGTGCAAAAGTGGTTTCCTGCACCAACACAAGTGCGAAAAGTGGTTTTTCAACCCTAACACAAGTGCGAAAAGTGGTTTTTCAACACTATCACAAGTGCAAAAAGTGTTTTTTCCACACTAATACAAGTGCAAAAGTGGTTTCCTGCACCAACACAAGTGCGAAAAGTGGTTTTTCGACACTAACACAAGTGCGAAAAGTGGTTTTTCAACACTAACACAAGTGCGAAAAGTGGTTTTTCCACACTAATACAAGTGCAAAAGTGGTTTCCTGCACCAACACAAGTGCGAAAAGTGGTTTTTCAACACTAACACGAGTGCGAAAAGTGGTTTTTCAACACTAACACAAGTGCGAAAAGTGGTTTTTCCACACTAATACAAGTGAAAAAGTGGTTTCCTGCACCAACACAAGTGCGAAAAGTGGTTTTTCAACACTAACACAAGTGCGAAAAGTGGTTTTTCCACACTAACACAAGTGCAAAAAGTGGTTTTTCAACACTAACACAAGTGCGAAAAGTGATTTCCTGCACCAACACAAGTGCGAAAAGTGGTTTTTCAACACTAACACAAGTGCGAAAAGTGGTTTTTCAACACTATCACAAGTACAAAAAGTGTTTTTTCCACACTAATACAAGTGCAAAAGTGGTTTCTTGCACCAACACAAGTGCGAAAAGTGGTTTTTCAACACGAACACAAGTGTGAAAAGTGGTTTTTCAACACTAACACAAGTGCGAAAAGTGGTTTTTCCACACTAATACAAGTGCAAAAGTGGTTTCCTGCACCAACACAAGTGCGAAAAGTGGTTTTTCAACACTAACACAAGTGCGAAAAGTGGTTTTTCAACACTAACACAAGTGCGAAAAAGTGGTTTTTCAACACTAACACAAGTGCGAAAAGTGGTTTTTGAACACTAACACAAGTGCGAAAAGTGGTTTTTCAACACTAACACAGTGCGAAAAGTGGTTTTTCCACACTAATACAAGTGCAAAAGTGGTTTTTCCACACTAATACAAGTGCAAAAGTGGTTTCCTGCACGAACACAAGTGCGAAAAGTGGTTTTTCAACACTACACAAGTGCGAAAAGTGGTTTTTCAACACTAACACAAGTGCGAAAAGTGGTTTTTCCACACTAATACAATTGCAAAAGTGGTTTCCTGCACCAACACAAGTGCGAAAAGTGGTTTTTCAACACTAACACAAGTTCAAAAATTGGTTTTTCAACACTAACACAAGTGCGAAAAGTGGTTTTTCAACACTAACACAAGTGCGAAAAGTGGTTTTTGAACACTAACACAAGTGCGAAAAGTGGTTTTTCAACACTAACACAAGTGCGAAAAGTGGTTTTTCCACACTAATACAAGTGCAAAAGTGGTTTCCTGCACCAACACAAGTGCGAAAAGTGGTTTTTCAACACTAACAAAAGTGCAAAAAGTGTTTTTTCAACACTAACACAAGTGCGAAAAGTGGTTTTTCCACACTAATACAAGTGCAAAAGTGGTTTCCTGCACCAACACAAGTGCGAAAAGTGGTTTTTCAACACTAACACAAGTGCGAAAAGTGGTTTTTCCACACTAATACAAGTGCAAAAGTGGTTTCCTACACCAACACAAGTGCGAAAAGTGGTTTTTCAACCCTAACACAAGTGCGAAAAGTGGTTTTTCAACACTATCACAAGTGCAAAAAGTGTTTTTTCCACACTAATACAAGTGCAAAAGTGGTTTCCTGCACCAACACAAGTGCGAAAAGTGGTTTTTCGACACTAACACAAGTGCGAAAAGTGGTTTTTCAACACTAACACAAGTGCGAAAAGTGGTTTTTCCACACTAATACAAGTGCAAAAGTGGTTTCCTGCACCAACACAAGTGCGAAAAGTGGTTTTTCAACACTAACACGAGTGCGAAAAGTGGTTTTTCAACACTAACACAAGTGCGAAAAGTGGTTTTTCCACACTAATACAAGTGAAAAAGTGGTTTCCTGCACCAACACAAGTGCGAAAAGTGGTTTTTCAACACTAACACAAGTGCGAAAAGTGGTTTTTCCACACTAACACAAGTGCAAAAAGTGGTTTTTCAACACTAACACAAGTGCGAAAAGTGATTTCCTGCACCAACACAAGTGCGAAAAGTGGTTTTTCAACACTAACACAAGTGCGAAAAGTGGTTTTTCAACACTATCACAAGTACAAAAAGTGTTTTTTCCACACTAATACAAGTGCAAAAGTGGTTTCTTGCACCAACACAAGTGCGAAAAGTGGTTTTTCAACACGAACACAAGTGTGAAAAGTGGTTTTTCAACACTAACACAAGTGCGAAAAGTGGTTTTTCCACACTAATACAAGTGCAAAAGTGGTTTCCTGCACCAACACAAGTGCGAAAAGTGGTTTTTCAACACTAACACAAGTGCGAAAAGTGGTTTTTCAACACTAACACAAGTGCGAAAAGTGGTTTTTCAACACTAACACAAGTGCGAAAAGTGGTTTTTGAACACTAACACAAGTGCGAAAAGTGGTTTTTCAACACTAACACAGTGCGAAAAGTGGTTTTTCCACACTAATACAAGTGCAAAAGTGGTTTTTCCACACTAATACAAGTGCAAAAGTGGTTTCCTGCACGAACACAAGTGCGAAAAGTGGTTTTTCAACACTAACACAAGTGCGAAAAGTGGTTTTTCAACACTAACACAAGTGCGAAAAGTGGTTTTTCCACACTAATACAATTGCAAAAGTGGTTTCCTGCACCAACACACGTGCGAAAAGTGGTTTTTCAACACTAACACAAGTTCAAAAATTGGTTTTTCAACACTAACACAAGTGCGAAAAGTGGTTTTTCAACACTAACACAAGTGCGAAAAGTGGTTTTTGAACACTAACACAAGTGCGAAAAGTGGTTTTTCAACACTAACACAAGTGCGAAAAGTGGTTTTTCCACACTAATACAAGTGCAAAAGTGGTTGCCTGCCCCAACACAAGTACGAAAAGTGGTTTTTCAACACTAACACAAGTGCGAAAAGTGGTTTTTCAACACTATCACAAGTGCAAAAGTGGCTTCCTGCAACCAACACGTGCGAAAAGTGGTTTTTCAACACTAACACAAGTGCAAAAAGTGGTTTTTCAACACTAACACAAGTGCGAAAAGTGGTTTTTCCACACTAATACAAGTGCGAAAAGTGGTTTTTCAACACTAACACAAGTGCGAAAAGTGGTTTTTCCACACTAATACAAGTGCAAAAGTGGCTTCCTGCAACAACACGTGCGAAAAGTGGTTTTTCAACACTAACACAAGTGCAAAAAGTGGTTTTTCAACACTAACACAAGTGCGAAAAGTGGTTTTTCCACACTAATACAAGTGCAAAAGTGGTTTCCTGCACCAACACAAGTGCGAAAAGTGGTTTTTCAACACTAACACAAGTGCAAAAAGTGGTTTTTCAACATTAACACAAGTGCAAAAAGTGGTTTTTCAACACTAACACAAGTGCGAAAAGTGGTTTTTCAACACTAACACAAGTGCGAAAAGTGGTTTTTCAACACTAACACAAGTGCGAAAAGTGTTTTTTCGACACTAATACAAGTGCAAAAGAGGTTTCCTGCACCAACACATGTGCGAAAAGTGGTTTTTCCACACTAATACAAGTGCAAAAGTGGTTTCCTGCACCAACACAAGTGCGAAAAGTGGTTTTTCAACACTAACACAAGTGCGAAAAGAGGTTTTTCAACACCAACACAAGTGCGAAAAGTGGTTTTTCAACACTAACACAAGTGCGAAATGTTGTTTTTCAACACTAACACAAGTGCGAAAAGTGGTTTTTCAACACTAACACAAGTGCGAAAAGTGGTTTTTCCACACTAATACAAGTGCAAAAGTGGTTTCCTGCACCAACACAAGTGCGAAAAGTGGTTTTTCAACACTAACACAAGTGCGAAAAGTGGTTTTTCAACACTAACACAAGTGCGAAAAGTGATTTTTCCACACTAATACAAGTGCAAAAGTGGTTTCCTGCACCAACACAAGTGCGAAAAGTGGTTTTTCAACACTAACACAAGTGCGAAAAGTGGTTTTTCAACACTAACACAAGTGCGAAAAGTGATTTTTCCACACTAATACAAGTGCAAAAGTGGTATCGTGCACCAACACAAGTGCGAAAAGTGGTTTTTCAACACTAACACAAGTGTGAAAAGTGGTTTTTCAACACTAACACAAGTGCGAAAAGTGTTTTTTCCACATTAATATAAGTGCAAAAGTGGTTTCCTGCACCAACACAAGTGCGAAAAGTGGTTTTTCAACACTAACACAAGTGCGAAAAGTGGTTTTTCAACACTAACACAAGTGCGAAAAGTGGTTTTTCCACACTAATACAAGTGCAAAAGTGGTTTCCTGCACCAACACAAGTGCGAAAAGTGGTTTTTCAACACTAACACAAGTGCGAAAAGTGGTTTTTCAACACTATCACAAGTACAAAAAGTGTTTTTTCCACACTAATACAAGTGCAAAAGTGGTTTCTTGCACCAACACAAGTGCGAAAAGTGGTTTTTCAACACGAACACAAGTGTGAAAAGGGGTTTTTCAACACTAACACAAATGCGAAAAGTGGTTTTTCCACACTAATACAATTGCAAAAGTGGTTTCCTGCACAACACAAGTGCGAAAAGTGGTTTTTCAACACTAACACAAGTGCGAAAAGTGGTTTTTCATCACTATCACAAGTGCGAAAAGTGGTTTTTCAACACTATCACAAGTGCAAAAAGTGTTTTTTCCACACTAATACAAGTGCAAAAGTGGTTTCCTGCACCAACACAAGTGCGAAAAGTGGTTTTTCAACACTAACACAAGTGCGAAAAGTGGTTTTTCAACACTAACACAAGTGCGAAAAGTGGTTTTTCCACACTAATACAAGTGCAAAAGTGGTCTCCTGCACCAACACAAGTGCGAAAAGTGGTTTTTCAACACTAACACAAGTGCGAAAAGTGGTTTTTCAACACTAACACAAGTGCGAAAAGTGGTTTTTCCACACTAATACAATTGCAAAAGTGGTTTCCTGCACCAACACAAGTGCGAAAAGTGGTTTTTCAACACTAACACAAGTGCGAAAAGTGGTTTTTCAACACTAACACAAGTGCGAAAAGTGGTTTTTCCACACTAATACAAGTGCAAAAGTGGTTTCCTGCACCAACACAAGTGCGAAAAGTGGTTTTTCAACACTAACACAAGTGCGAAAAGTGGTTTTTCAACACTAACACAAGTGCGAAAAGTGGTTTTTCAACACTATCACAAGTGCAAAAAGTGTTTTTTCCACACTAATACAAGTGCAAAAGTGGTTTCCTGCACCAACACAAGTGCGAAAAGTGGTTTTTCAACACTAACACAAGTGCAAAAAGTGGTTTTTTCCACATTAATACAAGTGCAAAAGTGGTTTCCTGCACCAACACAAGTGCGAAAAGTGGTTTTTCAACACTAACACAAGTGCGAAAAGTGGTTTTTCCACACGAATACAAGTGCAAAAGTGGTTTCCTGCACCAACACACGTGCGAAAAATGGTTTTTCAACACTAACACAAGTGCGAAAAGTGGTTGTTCAACACTAACACAAGTGCGAAAAGTGGTTTTTCAACACTAACACAAGTGCGAAAAGTGATTTCCTGCACCAACACAAGTGCGAAAAGTGGTTTTTCAACACTAACACAAGTGCGAAAAGTGGTTTTTCAACACTAACACAAGTGCGAAAAGTGTTTTTTCCACACTAATACAAGTGCAAAAGTGGTTTCCTGCACCAACACAAGTGCGAAAAGTGGTTTTTCAACACTAACACAAGTGCGAAAAGTGGTTTTTCAACACTAACACAAGTGCGAAAAGTGGTTTTTCAACACTAACACAAGTGCGAAAAGTGGTTTTTCCACACTAATACAATTGCAAAAGTGGTTTCCTGCACCAACACAAGTGCGAAAAGTGTTTTTCAACACTAACACAAGTTCAAAAATTGGTTTTTCAACACTAACACAAGTGCGAAAAGTGGTTTTTCAACACTAACACAAGTGCGAAAAGTGGGTTTTTGAACACTAACACAAGTGCGAAAAGTGGTTTTTCAACACTAACACAAGTGCGAAAAGTGGTTTTTCCACACTAATACAAGTGCAAAAGTGGTTGCCTGCCCCAACACAAGTACGAAAAGTGGTTTTTCAACACTAACACAAGTGCGAAAAGTGGTTTTTCAACACTATCACAAGTGCAAAAGTGGCTTCCTGCAACCAACACGTGCGAAAAGTGGTTTTTCAACACTAACACAAGTGCAAAAAGTGGTTTTTCAACACTAACACAAGTGCGAAAAGTGGTTTTTCCACACTAATACAAGTGCGAAAAGTGGTTTTTCAACACTAACACAAGTGCGAAAAGTGGTTTTTCCACACTAATACAAGTGCAAAAGTGGCTTCCTGCAACAACACGTGCGAAAAGTGGTTTTTCAACACTAACACAAGTGCAAAAAGTGGTTTTTCAACACTAACACAAGTGCGAAAAGTGGTTTTTCCACACTAATACAAGTGCAAAAGTGGTTTCCTGCACCAACACAAGTGCGAAAAGTGGTTTTTCAACACTAACACAAGTGCAAAAAGTGGTTTTTCAACATTAACACAAGTGCAAAAAGTGGTTTTTCAACACTAACACAAGTGCGAAAAGTGGTTTTTCAACACTAACACAAGTGCGAAAAGTGGTTTTTCAACACTAACACAAGTGCGAAAAGTGTTTTTTCGACACTAATACAAGTGCAAAAGAGGTTTCCTGCACCAACACATGTGCGAAAAGTGGTTTTTCCACACTAATACAAGTGCAAAAGTGGTTTCCTGCACCAACACAAGTGCGAAAAGTGGTTTTTCAACACTAACACAAGTGCGAAAAGAGGTTTTTCAACACCAACACAAGTGCGAAAAGTGGTTTTTCAACACTAACACAAGTGCGAAATGTTGTTTTTCAACACTAACACAAGTGCGAAAAGTGGTTTTTCAACACTAACACAAGTGCGAAAAGTGGTTTTTCCACACTAATACAAGTGCAAAAGTGGTTTCCTGCACCAACACAAGTGCGAAAAGTGGTTTTTTCAACACTAATACAAGTGCGAAAAGTGGTTTTTCAACACTAACACAAGTGCGAAAAGTGGTTTTTCCACACTAATACAAGTGCAAAAGTGGTTTCCTGCACCAACACAAGTGCGAAAAGTGGTTTTTCAACACTAACACAAGTGCGAAAAGTGGTTTTTCAACACTAACACAAGTGCGAAAAGTGGTTTTTCAACACTATCACAAGTGCAAAAGTGTTTTTTCCACACTAATACAAGTGCAAAAGTGGTTTCCTGCACCAACACAAGTGCGAAAAGTGGTTTTTCAACACGAACACAAGTGCGAAAAGTGGTTTTTCAACACTAACACAAGTGCGAAAAGTGGTTTTTCAACACTAACACAAGTGCGAAAAGTGGTTTTTCCACACTAATACAAGTGCAAAAGTGGTTTCCTGCACCAACACAAGTGCGAAAAGTGGTTTTTGAACACTAACACAAGTGCGAAAAGTGGTTTTTCAACACTAACACAAGTGCGAAAAGTGGTTTTTCCACACTAATACAAGTGCAAAAGTGGTTTCCTGCACCAACACAAGTGCGAAAAGTGGTTTTTCAACACTAACAAAAGTGCAAAAAGTGTTTTTTCAACACTAACACAAGTGCGAAAAGTGGTTTTTCCACACTAATACAAGTGCAAAAGTGGTTTCCTGCACCAACACAAGTGCGAAAAGTGGTTTTTCAACACTAACACAAGTGCGAAAAGTGTTTTTCCACACTAATACAAGTGCAAAAGTGGTTTCCTACACCAACACAAGTGCGAAAAGTGGTTTTTCAACCCTAACACAAGTGCGAAAAGTGGTTTTTCAACACTATCACAAGTGCAAAAAGTGTTTTTTCCACACTAATACAAGTGCAAAAGTGGTTTCCTGCACCAACACAAGTGCGAAAAGTGGTTTTTCGACACTAACACAAGTGCGAAAAGTGGTTTTTCAACACTAACACAAGTGCGAAAAGTGGTTTTTCCACACTAATACAAGTGCAAAAGTGGTTTCCTGCACCAACACAAGTGCGAAAAGTGGTTTTTCAACACTAACACGAGTGCGAAAAGTGGTTTTTCAACACTAACACAAGTGCGAAAAGTGGTTTTTCCACACTAATACAAGTGAAAAAGTGGTTTCCTGCACCAACACAAGTGCGAAAAGTGGTTTTTCAACACTAACACAAGTGCGAAAAGTGGTTTTTCCACACTAACACAAGTGCAAAAAGTGGTTTTTCAACACTAACACAAGTGCGAAAAGTGATTTCCTGCACCAACACAAGTGCGAAAAGTGGTTTTTCAACACTAACACAAGTGCGAAAGTGGTTTTTCAACACTATCACAAGTACAAAAAGTGTTTTTTCCACACTAATACAAGTGCAAAAGTGGTTTCTTGCACCAACACAAGTGCGAAAAGTGGTTTTTCAACACGAACACAAGTGTGAAAAGTGGTTTTTCAACACTAACACAAGTGCGAAAAGTGGTTTTTCCACACTAATACAAGTGCAAAAGTGGTTTCCTGCACCAACACAAGTGCGAAAAGTGGTTTTTCAACACTAACACAAGTGCGAAAAGTGGTTTTCACACTAACACAAGTGCGAAAAGTGGTTTTTCAACACTAACACAAGTGCGAAAAGTGGTTTTTGAACACTAACACAAGTGCGAAAAGTGGTTTTTCAACACTAACACAGTGCGAAAAGTGGTTTTTCCACACTAATACAAGTGCAAAAGTGGTTTTTCCACACTAATACAAGTGCAAAAGTGGTTTCCTGCACGAACACAAGTGCGAAAAGTGGTTTTTCAACACTAACACAAGTGCGAAAAGTGGTTTTTCAACACTAACACAAGTGCGAAAAGTGGTTTTTCCACACTAATACAATTGCAAAAGTGGTTTCCTGCACCACAACACAAGTGCGAAAAGTGGTTTTTCAACACTAACACAAGTTCAAAAATTGGTTTTTCAACACTAACACAAGTGCGAAAAGTGGTTTTTCAACACTAACACAAGTGCGAAAAGTGGTTTTTGAACACTAACACAAGTGCGAAAAGTGGTTTTTCAACACTAACACAAGTGAACACAAGTGCGAAAAGTGGTTTTTCCACACTAATACAAGTGCAAAAGTGGTTGCCTGCCCCAACACAAGTACGAAAAGTGGTTTTTCAACACTAACACAAGTGCGAAAAGTGGTTTTTCAACACTATCACAAGTGCAAAAGTGGCTTCCTGCAACCAACACGTGCGAAAAGTGGTTTTTCAACACTAACACAAGTGCAAAAAGTGGTTTTTCAACACTAACACAAGTGCGAAAAGTGGTTTTTCCACACTAATACAAGTGCGAAAAGTGGTTTTTCAACACTAACACAAGTGCGAAAAGTGGTTTTTTCCACACTAATACAAGTGCAAAAAGTGGCTTCCTGCAACAACACGTGCGAAAAGTGGTTTTTCAACACTAACACAAGTGCAAAAAGTGGTTTTTCAACACTAACACAAGTGCGAAAAGTGGTTTTTCCACACTAATACAAGTGCAAAAGTGGTTTCCTGCACCAACACAAGTGCGAAAAGTGGTTTTTCAACACTAACACAAGTGCAAAAAGTGGTTTTTCAACATTAACACAAGTGCAAAAAAGTGGTTTTTCAACACTAACACAAGTGCGAAAAGTGGTTTTTCAACACTAACACAAGTGCGAAAAGTGGTTTTTCAACACTAACACAAGTGCGAAAAGTGTTTTTTCGACACTAATACAAGTGCAAAAGAGGTTTCCTGCACCAACACATGTGCGAAAAGTGGTTTTTCCACACTAATACAAGTGCAAAAGTGGTTTCCTGCACCAACACAAGTGCGAAAAGTGGTTTTTCAACACTAACACAAGTGCGAAAAGAGGTTTTTCAACACCAACACAAGTGCGAAAAGTGGTTTTTCAACACTAACACAAGTGCGAAATGTTGTTTTTCAACACTAACACAAGTGCGAAAAGTGGTTTTTCAACACTACCACAAGTGCGAAAAGTGGTTTTTCCACACTAATACAAGTGCAAAAGTGGTTTCCTGCACCAACACAAGTGCGAAAAGTGGTTTTTCAACACTAACACAAGTGCGAAAAGTGGTTTTTCAACACTAACACAAGTGCGAAAAGTGATTTTTCCACACTAATACAAGTGCAAAAGTGGTTTCCTGCACCAACACAAGTGCGAAAAGTGGTTTTTCAACACTAACACAAGTGCGAAAAGTGGTTTTTCAACACTAACACAAGTGCGAAAAGTGATTTTTCCACACTAATACAAGTGCAAAAGTGGTATCGGTGCACCAACACAAGTGCGAAAAGTGGTTTTTCAACACTAACACAAGTGTGAAAAGTGGTTTTTCAACACTAACACAAGTGCGAAAAGTGTTTTTTCCACATTAATATAAGTGCAAAAGTGGTTTCCTGCACCAACACAAGTGCGAAAAGTGGTTTTTCAACACTAACACAAGTGCGAAAAGTGGTTTTTCAACACTAACACAAGTGCGAAAAGTGGTTTTTCCACACTAATACAAGTGCAAAAGTGGTTTCCTGCACCAACACAAGTGCGAAAAGTGGTTTTTCAACACTAACACAAGTGCGAAAAGTGGTTTTTCAACACTATCACAAGTACAAAAAGTGTTTTTTCCACACTAATACAAGTGCAAAAGTGGTTTCTTGCACCAACACAATGTGCGAAAAGTGGTTTTTCAACACGAACACAAGTGTGAAAAGGGGTTTTTCAACACTAACACAAATGCGAAAAGTGGTTTTTCCACACTAATACAATTGCAAAAGTGGTTTCCTGCACAACACAAGTGCGAAAAGTGGTTTTTCAACACTAACACAAGTGCGAAAAGTGGTTTTTCATCACTATCACAAGTGCGAAAAGTGGTTTTTCAACACTATCACAAGTGGCAAAAAGTGTTTTTTCCACACTAATACAAGTGCAAAAGTGGTTTCCTGCACCAACACAAGTGCGAAAAGTGGTTTTTCAACACTAACACAAGTGCGAAAAGTGGTTTTTCAACACTAACACAAGTGCGAAAAGTGGTTTTTCACACTAATACAAGTGCAAAAGTGGTCTCCTGCACCAACACAAGTGCGAAAAGTGGTTTTTCAACACTAACACAAGTGCGAAAAGTGGTTTTTCAACACTAACACAAGTGCGAAAAGTGGTTTTTCCACACTAATACAATTGCAAAAGTGGTTTCCTGCACCAACACAAGTGCGAAAAGTGGTTTTTCAACACTAACACAAGTGCGAAAAGTGGTTTTTCAACACTAACACAAGTGCGAAAAGTGGTTTTTCCACACTAATACAAGTGCAAAAGTGGTTTCCTGCACCAACACAAGTGCGAAAAGTGGTTTTTCAACACTAACACAAGTGCGAAAAGTGGTTTTTCAACACTAACACAAGTGCGAAAAGTGGTTTTTCAACACTATCACAAGTGCAAAAAGTGTTTTTTTCCACACTAATACAAGTGCAAAAGTGGTTTCCTGCACCAACACAAGTGCGAAAAGTGGTTTTTCAACACTAACACAAGTGCAAAAAAGTGGTTTTTCCACATTAATACAAGTGCAAAAGTGGTTTCCTGCACCAACACAAGTGCGAAAAGTGGTTTTTCAACACTAACACAAGTGCGAAAAGTGGTTTTTCCACACGAATACAAGTGCAAAAGTGGTTTCCTGCACCAACACACGTGCGAAAAATGGTTTTTCAACACTAACACAAGTGCGAAAAGTGGTTGTTCAACACTAACACAAGTGCGAAAAGTGGTTTTTCAACACTAACACAAGTGCGAAAAGTGATTTCCTGGCACCAACACAAGTGCGAAAAGTGGTTTTTCAACACTAACACAAGTGCGAAAAGTGGTTTTTTCAACACTAACACAAGTGCGAAAAGTGTTTTTTCCACACTAATACAAGTGCAAAAGTGGTTTCCTGCACCCAACACAAGTGCGAAAAGTGGTTTTTCAACACTAACACAAGTGCGAAAAGTGGTTTTTCAACACTAACACAAGTGCGAAAAGTGGTTTTTCAACACTAACACAAGTGCGAAAAGTGGTTTTTCCACACTAATACAATTGCAAAAGTGGTTTCCTGCACCAACACAAGTGCGAAAAGTGGTTTTTCAACACTAACACAAGTTCAAAAATTGGTTTTTCAACACTAACACAAGTGCGAAAAGTGGTTTTTCAACACTAACACAAGTGCGAAAAGTGGTTTTTGAACACTAACACAAGTGCGAAAAGTGGTTTTTCAACACTAACACAAGTGCGAAAAGTGGTTTTTCCACACTAATACAAGTGCAAAAGTGGTTGCCTGCCCCAACACAAGTACGAAAAGTGGTTTTTCAACACTAACACAAGTGCGAAAAGTGGTTTTTCAACACTATCAACAAGTGCAAAAGTGGCTTCCCTGCAACCAACACGTGCGAAAAGTGGTTTTTCAACACTAACACAAGTGCAAAAAGTGGTTTTTCAACACTAACACAAGTGCGAAAAGTGGTTTTTCCACACTAATACAAGTGCGAAAAGTGGTTTTTCAACACTAACACAAGTGCGAAAAGTGGTTTTTCCACACTAATACAAGTGCAAAAGTGGCTTCCTGCAACAACACGTGCGAAAAGTGGTTTTTCAACACTAACACAAGTGCAAAAAGTGGTTTTTCAACACTAACACAAGTGCGAAAAGTGGTTTTTCCACACTAATACAAGTGCCAAAAGTGGTTTCCTGCACCAACACAAGTGCGAAAAGTGGTTTTTCAACACTAACACAAGTGCAAAAAGTGGTTTTTCAACATTAACACAAGTGCAAAAAGTGGTTTTTCAACACTAACACAAGTGCGAAAAGTGGTTTTTCAACACTAACACAAGTGCGAAAAGTGGTTTTTCAACACTAACACAAGTGCGAAAAGTGTTTTTTCGAC
>NW_027618378.1:0-75000 GCF_964187855.1 Myxine glutinosa | reverse complement strand
TTTCCTGCACCAACACAAGTGCGAAAAGTGGTTTTTCACAAGTGCGAAAAGTGGTTTTTCAACACTATCACAAGTGCAAAAAGTGTTTTTTCCACACTAATACAAGTGCAAAAGTGGTTTCCTGCACCAACACAAGTGCTAAAAGTGGTTTTTCAACACTAACACAAGTGCGAAAAGTGGTTTTTCAACACTATCGCAAGTGCAAAAAGTGGTTTTTCCACACTAATACAAGTGCAAAAGTGGTTTCCTGCACCAACACAAGTGCAAAATGTGGTTTTTCAACACTAACACAAGTGCGAAAGTGGTTTTTCAACACTAACACAAGTGCGAAAAGTGGTTTTTCAACACTATCACAAGTGCAAAAAGTATTTTTTCCACACTAATACAAGTGCAAAAGTGGTTTCCTGCACCAACACAAGTGCCAAAAGTGGTTTTTCAACACTAACACAAGTGCAAAAAGTGTTTTTTTCCACACTAATACAAGTGCAGAAAGTGGATTTTCAACACTAACACAAGTGCGAAAAGTGGTTTTGCCACACTAATACAAGTGCCAAAGTGGTTTCCTGCACCAACACAAGTGCGAAAAGTGGTTTTTCAACACTAACACAAGTGCAAAAAGTGGTTTTTCAACACTATCACAAGTGCAAAAAGTGTTTTTTCCACACTAATACAAGTGCAAAAGTGGTTTCCTGCACCAACACAAGTGCGAAAAGTGGTTTTTCAACACTAACACAAGTGCGAAAAGTGGTTTTTCAACACTATCACAGGTGCAAAAGTGTTTTTTCCACACTAATACAAGTGCAAAAGTGGTTTCCTGCACCAGCACAAGTGCTAAAAGTGGTTTTTCAACACTAACACAAGTGCGAAAAGTGGTTTTTCAACACTATCACAAGTGCAAAAAGTGGTTTTTCCACACTAATACAAGTGCAAAAGTGGTTTCCTGCACCAACACAAGTGCAAAATGTGGTTTTTCAACACTAACACAAGTGCGAAAAGTGGTTTTTCAACACTAACACAAGTGCGAAAAGTGGTTTTTCAACACTATCACAAGTGCAAAAAGTATTTTTTCCACACTAATACAAGTGCAAAAGTGGTTTCCTGCACCAACACAAGTGCCAAAAGTGGTTTTTCAACACTAACACAAGTGCAAAAAGTGTTTTTTTCCACACTAATACAAGTGCAGAAAGTGGTTTTTCAACACTAACACAAGTGCGAAAAGTGGTTTTGCCACACTAATACAAGTGCCAAAGTGGTTTCCTGCACCAACACAAGTGCGAAAAGTGGTTTTTCACACTAACACAAGTGCGAAAAGTGGTTTTTCAACACTATCACAAGTGCAAAAAGTGTTTTTTCCACACTAATATAAGTGCAAAAGTGGTTTCCTGCACCAACACAAGTGCGAAAAGTGGTTTTTCACACTAACACAAGTGCGAAAAGTGGTTTTTCAACACTATCACAAGTGCAAAAAGTGTTTTTTCCACACTAATACAAGTGCAAAAGTGGTTTCCTGCACCAACACAAGTGCTAAAGTGGTTTTTCAACACTAACACAAGTGCGAAAAGTGGTTTTTCAACACTATCACAAGTGCAAAAAGTGGTTTTTCCACACTAATACAAGTGCAAAAGTGGTTTCCTGCACCCACACAAGTGCAAAATGTGGTTTTTCAACACTAACACAAGTGCGAAAAGTGGTTTTTCAACACTAACACAAGTGCGAAAAGTGGTTTTTCAACACTATCACAAGTGCAAAAAGTATTTTTTCCACACTAATACAAGTGCAAAAGTGGTTCCTGCACCAACACAAGTGCCAAAAGTGGTTTTTCAACACTAACACTAGTGCAAAAAGTGTTTTTTTCCACACTAATACAAGTGCAGAAAGTGGTTTTTCAACACTAACACAAGTGCGAAAGTGGTTTTTCCACACTAATACAAGTGCAAAAGTGGTTTCCTGCACCAACACAAGTGCGAAAGTGGTTTTTCAACACTAACACAAGTGCGAAAAGTGGTTTTTCAACACTAACACAAGTGTGAAAAGTGTTTTTTCCACACTAATACAAGTGCAAAAGTGGTTTCCTGCACCAACACAAGTGCGAAAAGTGGTTTTTCAACACCTACACAAGTGCGAAAAGTGGTTTTTCAACACTAACACAAGTGCGAAAAGTGGTTTTTCAACACTAACACAAGTGTGAAAAGTGTTTTTGCCACACTAATACAAGTGCAAAAGTGGTTTCCTGCACCAACACAAGTGCGAAATGTGGTTTTTCAACACCTACACAAGTGCGAAAAGTGGTTTTTCAACACTAACACAAGTGCGAAAAGTGGTTTTTCAACACGAACACAAGTGCAAAAAGTAGTTTTTCCACACTAATACAAGTGCAAAAGTGGTTTCCTGCACCAACACAAGTGCGAAAAGTGGTTTTTCAACACTAACGCAAGTGCGAAAAGTGGTTTTTCAACACTAACACAAGTGCGAAAAGTGTTTTTTCAACACTATCACAAGTGCAAAAAGTGTTTTTTCCACACTAATACAAGTGCAAAAGTGGTTTCCTGCACCAACACAAGTGCGAAAAGTGGTTTTTCAACACTAACACAAGTGCGAAAAGTGGTTTTTCAACACTAACACAAGTGCGAAAAGTAGTTTTTCCACACTAATACAAGTGCAAAAGTGGTTTCCTGCACCAACGCAAGTGCGAAAAGTGGTTTTTCAACACTAACACAAGTGCGAAAAGTGGTTTTTCAACACTATCACAAGTGTAAAAAGTGTTTTTTCCACACTAATACAAGTGCAAAAGTGGTTTCCAGCACCAACACAAGTGCGAAAAGTGGTTTTTCAACACTAACACAAGTGCGAAAAGTGGTTTTTCAACACTAACACAAGTGCGAAAAGTGTTTTTTCCACACTAATACAAGTGCAAAAGTGGTTTCCTGCACCAACACAAGTGTGAAAAGTGGTTTTTCAACACTAACACAAGTGCGAAAAGTGGTTTTTCATCACTAACACAAGTGCGAAAAGTGTTTTTTCAACACTATCACAAGTGCAAAAAGTGTTTTTTCACACTAATACAAGTGCAAAAGTGGTTTCCTGCACCAACACAAGTGCGAAAAGTGGTTTTTAAACACTAACACAAGTGCAAAAAGTGGTTTTTCAACACTAACACAAATGCGAAAAGTGGTTTTTCCACACTAATACAAGTGCAAAAGTGGTTTCCTGCACCAACACAAGTGCGAAAACTGGTTTTTCAACACTAACACAAGTGCGAAAAGTGGTTTTTCAACACTATCACAAGTGCAAAAAGTGTTTTTTCCACACTAATACAAGTGCAAAAGTGGTTTCCTGCACCAACACAAGTGCGAAAAGTGGTTTTTCAACACTAACACAAGTGCGAAAAGTGGTTTTTCAACACTATCACAAGTGCAAAAAGTGTTTTTTCCACACTAATACAAGTGCAAAAGTGGTTTCCTGCACCAACACAAGTGCTAAAAGTGGTTTTTCAACACTAACACAAGTGCGAAAAGTGGTTTTTCAACACTATCACAAGTGCAAAAGTGGTTTTTCCACACTAATACAAGTGCAAAAGTGGTTTCCTGCACCAACACAAGTGCGAAAAGTGGTTTTTCAACACTAACACAAGTGCGAAAAGTGGTTTTTCAACACTAACACAAGTGCGAAAAGTGGTTTTTCAACACTATCACAAGTGCAAAAAGTATTTTTTCCACACTAATACAAGTGCAAAAGTGGTTTCCTGCACCAACACAAGTGCGAAAAGTGGTTTTTGAACACTAACACAAGTGCAAAAAGTGTTTTTTTCCACACTAATACAGGTGCAGAAAGTGGTTTTTCAACACTAACACAAGTGCGAAAAGTGGTTTTTCCACACTAATACAAGTGCAAAAGTGGTTTCCTGCACCAACACAAGTGCGAAAAGTGGTTTTTCAACACTAACACAACTGCGAAAAGTGGTTTTTCAACACTAACACAAGTGCGAAAAGTGTTTTTTCCACACTAATACAAGTGCAAAAGTGGTTTCCTGCACCAACACAAGTGCGAAAAGTGGTTTTTCAACACTAACACAGTGCGAAAAGTGGTTTTTCAACACTATCACAAGTGCAAAAAGTGTTTTTTCCACACTAAAACAAGTGCAAAAGTGGTTTCCTGCACCAACACAAGTGCGAAAAGTGGTTTTTCAACACAAACACAAGTGCGAAAAGTGGTTTTTCAACACTAACACAAGTGCGAAAAGTGGTTTCTCAACACTAACACAAGTGCGAAAAGTGTTTTTTCCACACTAATACAACTGCAAAAGTGGTTTCCTGCACCAACACAAGTGCGAAAAGTGGTTTTTCATCACTAACACAAGTGCGAAAAGTGGTTTTTCAACACTAACACAAGTGTGAAAAGTGGTTTTTCCACACTAATACAAGTGCAAAAGTGGTTTCCTGCACCAACACAAGTGCGAAAAGTGGTTTTTCAACACTAACACAAGTGCGAAAAGTGGTTTTTCAACACTATCACAAGTGTAAAAAGTGTTTTTTCCACACTAATACAAGTGCAAAAGTGGTTTCCTGCACCAACACAAGTGCGGAAAGTGGTTTTTCAACACTAACACAAGTGCGAAAAGTGGTTTTTCAACACTATCACAAGTGCAAAAAGTGTTTTTTCCACACTAATACAAGTGTAAAAGTGGTTTCCTGCACCAACACAAGTGCGAAAAGTGGTTTTTCAACACTAACACAAGTGCGAAAAGTGGTTTTTCAACACTAACACAAGTGAGAAAAGTGGTTTTACAACACTAACACAAGTGCGAAAAGTATTTTTTCCACACTAATACAAGTGCAAAAGTGGTTTCCTGCACCAACACAAGTGCGAAAAGTGGTTTTTCAACACTAACACAAGTGCAAAAAGTGTTTTTTTCCACACTAATACAAGTGCAGAAAGTGGTTTTTCAACACTAACACAAGTGCAAAAAGTGTTTTTTCCACACTAATACAAGTGCAAAAGTGGTTTCCTGCACCAACACAAGTGCGAAAAGTGGTTTTTCAACACTAACACAACTGCGAAAAGTGGTTTTTCAACACTATCACAAGTGCAAAAAGTGTTTTTTCCACACTAATACAAGTGCAAAAGTGGTTTCCTGCAACAACACAAGTGCGAAAAGTGGTTTTTCAACACTAACACAAGTGCGAAAAGTGGTTTTTCAACACTAACACAAGTGCGAAAAGTGTTTTTTCCAAACTAATACAAGTGCAAAAGTGGTTTCCTGCACCAACACAAGTGCGAAAAGTGGTTTTTCAACATTAACACAAGTGCGAAAAGTGGTTTTTCCACACTAATACAAGTGCAAAAGTGGTTTCCTGCACCAACACAAGTGCGAAAAGTGGTTTTTCAACACTATCACAAGTGCAAAAAGTGTTTTTTCCACACTAATACAAGTGCGAAAAGTGGTTTTTCAACACTAACACAAGTGCGAAAAGTTGTTTTTCAACACTAACACAAGTGCGAAAAGTGGTTTTCCACACTAATACAAGTGCAAAAGTGGTTTCCTGCACCAACACAAGTGCAAAAAGTGGTTTTTCAACACTAACACAAGTGCGAAAAGTGGTTTTGCCACACTAATACAAGTGCCAAAGTAGTTTCCTGCACCAACACAAGTGCGAAAAGTGGTTTTTCAACACTAACACAAGTGCGAAAAGTGGTTTTTTCAACACTATCACAAGTGCAAAAAGTGTTTTTACCACACTAATACAAGTGCAAAAGTGGTTTCCTGCACCAACACAAGTGCGAAAAGTGGTTTTTCAACACTAACACAAGTGCGAAAAGTGGTTTTTCAACACTATCACAAGTGCAAAAAGTGTTTTTTCCACACTAATACAAGTGCAAAAGTGGTTTCCTGCACCAACACAAGTGCTAAAAGTGGTTTTTCAACACTAACACAAGTGCGAAAAGTGGTTTTTCAACACTATCACAAGTGCAAAAAGTGGTTTTTCCACACTAATACAAGTGCAAAAAGTGGTTTCCTGCACCAACACAAGTGCAAAATGTGGTTTTTCAACACTAACACAAGTGCGAAAAGTGGTTTTTCAACACTAACACAAGTGCGAAAAGTGGTTTTTCAACACTATCACAAGTGCAAAAAGTATTTTTTCCACACTAATACAACTGCAAAAGTGGTTTCCTGCACCAACACAAGTGCCAAAAGTGGTTTTTCAACACTAACACAAGTGCAAAAAGTGTTTTTTTCCACACTAATACAAGTGCAGAAAGTGGTTTTTCAACACTAACACAAGTGCGAAAAGTGGTTTTTCCACACTAATACAAGTGCAAAAGTGGTTTCCTGCACCAACACAAGTGCGAAAAGTGGTTTTTCAACACTAACACAACTGCGAAAAGTGGTTTTTCAACACTATCACAAGTGCAAAAAGTGGTTTTTCCACACTAATACAAGTGCAAAAGTGGTTTCCTGCACCAACACAAGTGTGAAAAGTGGTTTTTCAACACTAACACAAGTGCGAAAAGTGGTTTTTCATCACTAACACAAGTGCGAAAAGTGTTTTTTCAACACTATCACAAGTGCAAAAAGTGTTTTTTCACACTAATACAAGTGCAAAAGTGGTTTCCTGCACCAACACAAGTGCGAAAAGTGGTTTTTAAACACTAACACAAGTGCAAAAAGTGGTTTTTCAACACTAACACAAATGCGAAAAGTGGTTTTTCCACACTAATACAAGTGCAAAAGTGGTTTCCTGCACCAACACAAGTGCGAAAACTGGTTTTTCAACACTAACACAAGTGCGAAAAGTGGTTTTTCAACACTATCACAAGTGCAAAAAGTGTTTTTTCCACACTAATACAAGTGCAAAAGTGGTTTCCTGCACCAACACAAGTGCGAAAAGTGGTTTTTCAACACTAACACAAGTGCGAAAAGTGGTTTTTCAACACTATCACAAGTGCAAAAAGTGTTTTTTCCACACTAATACAAGTGCAAAAGTGGTTTCCTGCACCAACACAAGTGCTAAAAGTGGTTTTTCAACACTAACACAAGTGCGAAAAGTGGTTTTTCAACACTATCACAAGTGCAAAAGTGGTTTTTCCACACTAATACAAGTGCAAAAGTGGTTTCCTGCACCAACACAAGTGCGAAAAGTGGTTTTTCAACACTAACACAAGTGCGAAAAGTGGTTTTTCAACACTAACACAAGTGCGAAAAGTGGTTTTTCAACACTATCACAAGTGCAAAAAGTATTTTTTCCACACTAATACAAGTGCAAAAGTGGTTTCCTGCACCAACACAAGTGCGAAAAGTGGTTTTTGAACACTAACACAAGTGCAAAAAGTGTTTTTTTTCCACACTAATACAGGTGCAGAAAGTGGTTTTTCAACACTAACACAAGTGCGAAAAGTGGTTTTTCCACACTAATACAAGTGCAAAAGTGGTTTCCTGCACCAACACAAGTGCGAAAAGTGGTTTTTCAACACTAACACAACTGCGAAAAGTGGTTTTTCAACACTAACACAAGTGCGAAAAGTGTTTTTTCCACACTAATACAAGTGCAAAAGTGGTTTCCTGCACCAACACAAGTGCGAAAAGTGGTTTTTCAACACTAACACAGTGCGAAAAGTGGTTTTTCAACACTATCACAAGTGCAAAAAGTGTTTTTTCCACACTAAAACAAGTGCAAAAGTGGTTTCCTGCACCAACACAAGTGCGAAAAGTGGTTTTTCAACACAAACACAAGTGCGAAAAGTGGTTTTTCAACACTAACACAAGTGCGAAAAGTGGTTTCTCAACACTAACACAAGTGCGAAAAGTGTTTTTTCCACACTAATACAACTGCAAAAGTGGTTTCCTGCACCAACACAAGTGCGAAAAGTGGTTTTTCAACACTAACACAAGTGCGAAAAGTGGTTTTTCAACACTAACACAAGTGTGAAAAGTGGTTTTTCCACACTAATACAAGTGCAAAAGTGGTTTCCTGCACCAACACAAGTGCGAAAAGTGGTTTTTCAACACTAACACAAGTGCGAAAAGTGGTTTTTCAACACTATCACAAGTGTAAAAAGTGTTTTTTCCACACTAATACAAGTGCAAAAGTGGTTTCCTGCACCAACACAAGTGCGGAAAGTGGTTTTTCAACACTAACACAAGTGCGAAAAGTGGTTTTTCAACACTATCACAAGTGCAAAAAGTGTTTTTTCCACACTAATACAAGTGTAAAAGTGGTTTCCTGCACCAACACAAGTGCGAAAAGTGGTTTTTCAACACTACACAAGTGCGAAAAGTGGTTTTTCAACACTAACACAAGTGAGAAAAGTGGTTTTACAACACTAACACAAGTGCGAAAAGTATTTTTTCCACACTAATACAAGTGCAAAAGTGGTTTCCTGCACCAACACAAGTGCGAAAAGTGGTTTTTCAACACTAACACAAGTGCAAAAAGTGTTTTTTTCCACACTAATACAAGTGCAGAAAGTGGTTTTTCAACACTAACACAAGTGCAAAAAGTGCTTTTTCCACACGAATACAAGTGCAAAAGTGGTTTCCTGCACCAACACAAGTGCGAAAAGTGGTTTTTCAACACTAACACAAGTGCGAAAAGTGGTTTTTCAACACTAACACAAGTGCGAAAAGTGTTTTTTCCAAACTAATACAAGTGCAAAAGTGGTTTCCTGCACCAACACAAGTGCGAAAAGTGGTTTTTCAACATTAACACAAGTGCGAAAAGTGGTTTTTCCACACTAATACAAGTGCAAAAGTGGTTTCCTGCACCAACACAAGTGCGAAAAGTGTTTTTTCCAAACTAATACAAGTGCAAAAGTGGTTTCCTGCACCAACACAAGTGCGAAAAGTGGTTTTTCAACATTAACACAAGTGCGAAAAGTGGTTTTTCCACACTAATACAAGTGCAAAAGTGGTTTCCTGCACCAACACAAGTGCGAAAAGTGGTTTTTCAACACTATCACAAGTGCAAAAAGTGTTTTTTGCCACACTAATACAAGTGCGAAAAGTGGTTTTTCAACACTAACACAAGTGCGAAAAGTTGTTTTTCAACACTAACACAAGTGCGAAAAGTGGTTTTCCACACTAATACAAGTGCAAAAGTGGTTTCCTGCACCAACACAAGTGCAAAAAGTGGTTTTTCAACACTAACACAAGTGCGAAAAGTGGTTTTGCCACACTAATACAAGTGCCAAAGTAGTTTCCTGCACCAACACAAGTGCGAAAAGTGGTTTTTCAACACTAACACAAGTGCGAAAAGTGGTTTTTCAACACTATCACAAGTGCAAAAAGTGTTTTTACCACACTAATACAAGTGCAAAAGTGGTTTCCTGCACCAACACAAGTGCGAAAAGTGGTTTTTCAACACTAACACAAGTGCGAAAAGTGGTTTTTCAACACTAATACAAGTGCAAAAAGTGTTTTTTCCACACTAATACAAGTGCAAAAGTGGTTTCCTGCACCAACACAAGTGCTAAAAGTGGTTTTTCAACACTAACACAAGTGCGAAAAGTGGTTTTTCAACACTATCACAAGTGCAAAAAGTATTTTTTCCACACTAATACAAGTGCAAAAGTGGTTTCCTGCACCAACACAAGTGCGAAAAGTGGTTTTTGAACACTAACACAAGTGCAAAAAGTGTTTTTTTCCACACTAATACAGGTGCAGAAAGTGGTTTTTCAACACTAACACAAGTGCGAAAAGTGGTTTTTCAACACTAACACAAGTGCGAAAAGTGGTTTTTCAACACTATCACAAGTGCAAAAAGTATTTTTTCCACACTAATACAAGTGCAAAAGTGGTTTCCTGCACCAACACAAGTGCGAAAAGTGGTTTTTGAACACTAACACAAGTGCAAAAAGTGTTTTTTTCCACACTAATACAGGTGCAGAAAGTGGTTTTTCAACACTAACACAAGTGCGAAAAGTGGTTTTTCCACACTAATACAAGTGCAAAAGTGGTTTCCTGCACCAACACAAGTGCGAAAAGTGGTTTTTCAACACTAACACAACTGCGAAAAGTGGTTTTTCAACACTAACACAAGTGCGAAAAGTGTTTTTTCCACACTAATACAAGTGCAAAAGTGGTTTCCTGCACCAACACAAGTGCGAAAAGTGGTTTTTCAACACTAACACAGTGCGAAAAGTGGTTTTTTCAACACTATCACAAGTGCAAAAAGTGTTTTTTCCACACTAAAACAAGTGCAAAAGTGGTTTCCTGCACCAACACAAGTGCGAAAAGTGGTTTTTCAACACAAACACAAGTGCGAAAAGTGGTTTTTCAACACTAACACAAGTGCGAAAAGTGGTTTCTCAACACTAACACAAGTGCGAAAAGTGTTTTTTCCACACTAATACAACTGCAAAAGTGGTTTCCTGCACCAACACAAGTGCGAAAAGTGGTTTTTCAACACTAACACAAGTGCGAAAAGTGGTTTTTCAACACTAACACAAGTGTGAAAAGTGGTTTTTCCACACTAATACAAGTGCAAAAGTGGTTTCCTGCACCAACACAAGTGCGAAAAGTGGTTTTTCAACACTAACACAAGTGCGAAAAGTGGTTTTTCAACACTATCACAAGTGTAAAAAGTGTTTTTTCCACACTAATACAAGTGCAAAAGTGGTTTCCTGCACCAACACAAGTGCGGAAAGTGGTTTTTCAACACTAACACAAGTGCGAAAAGTGGTTTTTCAACACTATCACAAGTGCAAAAAGTGTTTTTTCCACACTAATACAAGTGTAAAAGTGGTTTCCTGCACCAACACAAGTGCGAAAAGTGGTTTTTCAACACTAACACAAGTGCGAAAAGTGGTTTTTCAACACTAACACAAGTGAGAAAAGTGGTTTTACAACACTAACACAAGTGCGAAAAGTATTTTTTCCACACTAATACAAGTGCAAAAGTGGTTTCCTGCACCAACACAAGTGCGAAAAGTGGTTTTTCAACACTAACACAAGTGCAAAAAGTGTTTTTTTCCACACTAATACAAGTGCAGAAAGTGGTTTTTCAACACTAACACAAGTGCAAAAAGTGCTTTTTCCACACGAATACAAGTGCAAAAGTGGTTTCCTGCACCAACACAAGTGCGAAAAGTGGTTTTTCAACACTAACACAAGTGCGAAAAGTGGTTTTTCAACACTAACACAAGTGCGAAAAGTGTTTTTTCCAAACTAATACAAGTGCAAAAGTGGTTTCCTGCACCAACACAAGTGCGAAAAGTGGTTTTTCAACATTAACACAAGTGCGAAAAGTGGTTTTTCCACACTAATACAAGTGCAAAAGTGGTTTCCTGCACCAACACAAGTGCGAAAAGTGTTTTTTCCAAACTAATACAAGTGCAAAAGTGGTTTCCTGCACCAACACAAGTGCGAAAAGTGGTTTTTCAACATTAACACAAGTGCGAAAAGTGGTTTTTCCACACTAATACAAGTGCAAAAGTGGTTTCCTGCACCAACACAAGTGCGAAAAGTGGTTTTTCAACACTATCACAAGTGCAAAAAGTGTTTTTTGCCACACTAATACAAGTGCGAAAAGTGGTTTTTCAACACTAACACAAGTGCGAAAAGTTGTTTTTCAACACTAACACAAGTGCGAAAAGTGGTTTTCCACACTAATACAAGTGCAAAAGTGGTTTCCTGCACCAACACAAGTGCAAAAAGTGGTTTTTCAACACTAACACAAGTGCGAAAAGTGGTTTTGCCACACTAATACAAGTGCCAAAGTAGTTTCCTGCACCAACACAAGTGCGAAAAGTGGTTTTTCAACACTAACACAAGTGCGAAAAGTGGTTTTTCAACACTATCACAAGTGCAAAAAGTGTTTTTACCACACTAATACAAGTGCAAAAGTGGTTTCCTGCACCAACACAAGTGCGAAAAGTGGTTTTTCAACACTAACACAAGTGCGAAAAGTGGTTTTTCAACACTAATACAAGTGCAAAAAGTGTTTTTTCCACACTAATACAAGTGCAAAAGTGGTTTCCTGCACCAACACAAGTGCTAAAAGTGGTTTTTCAACACTAACACAAGTGCGAAAAGTGGTTTTTCAACACTATCACAAGTGCAAAAAGTATTTTTTCCACACTAATACAAGTGCAAAAGTGGTTTCCTGCACCAACACAAGTGCCAAAAGTGGTTTTTCAACACTAACACAAGTGCAAAAAGTGTTTTTTTCCACACTAATACAAGTGCAGAAAGTGGTTTTTCAACACTAACACAAGTGCGAAAAGTGGTTTTTCCACACTAATACAAGTGCAAAAGTGGTTTCCTGCACCAACACAAGTGCGAAAAGTGGTTTTTCAACACTAACACAACTGCGAAAAGTGGTTTTTCAACACTATCACAAGTGCAAAAAGTGTTTTTTCCACACTAATACAAGTGCAAAAGTGGTTTCCTGCACCAACACAAGTGCGAAAAGTGGTTTTTCAACACTAACACAAGTGCGAAAAGTGGTTTTTCCACACTAATACAAGTGCAAAAGTGGTTTCCTGCACCAACAAAAGTGCGAAAAGTGGTTTTTCAACACTATCACAAGTGCAAAAAGTGTTTTTTCCACACTAATACAAGTGCGAAAAGTTGTTTTTCAACACTAACACAAGTGCGAAAAGTTGTTTTTCAACACTAACACAAGTGCGAAAAGTGGTTTTCCACACTAATACAAGTGCAAAAGTGGTTTCCTGCACCAACACAAGTGCGAAAAGTGGTTTTTCAACACTAACACAAGTGCGAAAAGTGGTTTTTCCACACTAATACAAGTGCCAAAGTGGTTTCCTGCACCAACACAAGTGCGAAAAGTGGTTTTTCAACACTAACACAAGTGCGAAAAGTGGTTTTTCAACACTATCACAAGTGCAAAAAGTGTTTTCTCCACACTAATACAAGTGCAAAAGTGGTTTCCTGCACCAACACAAGTGCGAAAAATGGTTTTTCAACACTAACACAAGTGCGAAAAGTGGTTTTTCAACACTAACACAAGTGCGAAAAGTGTTTTTTCCACACTAATACAAGTGCAAAAGTGGTTTCCTGCACCAACACAAGTGCGAAAAGTGGTTTTTCAACACTAACACAAGTGCGAAAAGTGGTTTTTCAACACTATCACAAGTGCAAAAAGTGTTTTTTCCACACTAATACAAGTGCAAAAGTGGTTTCCTGCACCAACACAAGTGCGAAAAGTGGTTTTTCAACACAAACACAAGTGCGAAAAGTGGTTTTTCAACACTAACACAAGTGCGAAAAGTGGTTTCTCAACACTAACACAAGTGCGAAAAGTGGTTTTCAACACTATCACAAGTGTAAAAAGTGTTTTTTCCACACTAATACAAGTGCAAAAGTGGTTTCCTGCACCAACACAAGTGCGGAAAGTGGTTTTTCAACACTAACACAAGTGCGAAAAGTGGTTTTTCAACACTATCACAAGTGCAAAAAGTGTTTTTTCCACACTAATACAAGTGTAAAAGTGGTTTCCTGCACCAACACAAGTGCGAAAAGTGGTTTTTCAGCACTAACACAAGTGCGAAAAGTGGTTTTTCAACACTATCACAAGTGCAAAAAGTGTTTTTTCCACACTAATACAAGTGCGAAAAGTTGTTTTTCAACACTAACACAAGTGCGAAAAGTTGTTTTTCAACACTAACACAAGTGCGAAAAGTGTTTTTTCCACACTAATACAACTGCAAAAGTGGTTTCCTGCACCAACACAAGTGCGAAAAGTGGTTTTTCAACACTAACACAAGTGCGAAAAGTGGTTTTTCAACACTAACACAAGTGTGAAAAGTGGTTTTTCCACACTAATACAAGTGCAAAAGTGGTTTCCTGCACCAACACAAGTGCGAAAAGTGGTTTTTCAACACTAACACAAGTGCGAAAAGTGGTTTTTCAACACTATCACAAGTGTAAAAAGTGTTTTTTCCACACTAATACAAGTGCAAAAGTGGTTTCCTGCACCAACACAAGTGCGGAAAGTGGTTTTTCAACACTAACACAAGTGCGAAAAGTGGTTTTTCAACACTATCACAAGTGCAAAAAGTGTTTTTTCCACACTAATACAAGTGTAAAAGTGGTTTCCTGCACCAACACAAGTGCGAAAAGTGGTTTTTCAACACTAACACAAGTGCGAAAAGTGGTTTTTCAACACTAACACAAGTGAGAAAAGTGGTTTTACAACACTAACACAAGTGCGAAAAGTATTTTTTCCACACTAATACAAGTGCAAAAGTGGTTTCCTGCACCAACACAAGTGCGAAAAGTGGTTTTTCAACACTAACACAAGTGCAAAAAGTGTTTTTTTCCACACTAATACAAGTGCAGAAAGTGGTTTTTCAACACTAACACAAGTGCAAAAAGTGTTTTTTCCACACTAATACAAGTGCAAAAGTGGTTTCCTGCACCAACACAAGTGCGAAAAGTGGTTTTTCAACACTAACACAACTGCGAAAAGTGGTTTTTCAACACTATCACAAGTGCAAAAAGTGTTTTTTCCACACTAATACAAGTGCAAAAGTGGTTTCCTGCAACAACACAAGTGCGAAAAGTGGTTTTTCAACACTAACACAAGTGCGAAAAGTGGTTTTTCAACACTAACACAAGTGCGAAAAGTGTTTTTTCCAAACTAATACAAGTGCAAAAGTGGTTTCCTGCACCAACACAAGTGCGAAAAGTGGTTTTTCAACATTAACACAAGTGCGAAAAGTGGTTTTTCCACACTAATACAAGTGCAAAAGTGGTTTCCTGCACCAACACAAGTGCGAAAAGTGGTTTTTCAACACTATCACAAGTGCAAAAAGTGTTTTTTCCACACTAATACAAGTGCGAAAAGTGGTTTTTCAACACTAACACAAGTGCGAAAAGTGGTTTTTCAACACTAACACAAGTGCGAAAAGTGTTTTTTCCACACTAATACAAGTGCAAAAGTGGTTTCCTGCACCAACTCAAGTGCGAAAAGTGGTTTTTCAACACTAACGCAAGTGCGAAAAGTGGTTTTTCAACACTATCACAAGTGCAAAAAGTGTTTTTTCCACACTAATACAAGTGTAAAAGTGGTTTCCTGCACCAACACAAGTGCGAAAAGTGGTTTTTCAGCACTAACACAAGTGCGAAAAGTCGTTTTTCAACACTATCACAAGTGCAAAAAGTGTTTTTTCCACACTAATACAAGTGCGAAAAGTTGTTTTTCAACACTAACACAAGTGCGAAAAGTTGTTTTTCAACACTAACACAAGTGCGAAAAGTGTTTTTTCCACACTAATACAACTGCAAAAGTGGTTTCCTGCACCAACACAAGTGCGAAAAGTGGTTTTTCAACACTAACACAAGTGCGAAAAGTGGTTTTTCAACACTAACACAAGTGTGAAAAGTGGTTTTTCCACACTAATACAAGTGCAAAAGTGGTTTCCTGCACCAACACAAGTGCGAAAAGTGGTTTTTCAACACTAACACAAGTGCGAAAAGTGGTTTTTCAACACTATCACAAGTGTAAAAAGTGTTTTTTCCACACTAATACAAGTGCAAAAGTGGTTTCCTGCACCAACACAAGTGCGGAAAGTGGTTTTTCAACACTAACACAAGTGCGAAAAGTGGTTTTTCAACACTATCACAAGTGCAAAAAGTGTTTTTTCCACACTAATACAAGTGTAAAAGTGGTTTCCTGCACCAACACAAGTGCGAAAAGTGGTTTTTCAACACTAACACAAGTGCGAAAAGTGGTTTTTCAACACTAACACAAGTGAGAAAAGTGGTTTTACAACACTAACACAAGTGCGAAAAGTATTTTTTCCACACTAATACAAGTGCAAAAGTGGTTTCCTGCACCAACACAAGTGCGAAAAGTGGTTTTTCAACACTAACACAAGTGCAAAAAGTGTTTTTTTCCACACTAATACAAGTGCAGAAAGTGGTTTTTCAACACTAACACAAGTGCAAAAAGTGTTTTTTCCACACTAATACAAGTGCAAAAGTGGTTTCCTGCACCAACACAAGTGCGAAAAGTGGTTTTTCAACACTAACACAACTGCGAAAAGTGGTTTTTCAACACTATCACAAGTGCAAAAAGTGTTTTTTCCACACTAATACAAGTGCAAAAGTGGTTTCCTGCAACAACACAAGTGCGAAAAGTGGTTTTTCAACACTAACACAAGTGCGAAAAGTGGTTTTTCAACACTAACACAAGTGCGAAAAGTGTTTTTTCCAAACTAATACAAGTGCAAAAGTGGTTTCCTGCACCAACACAAGTGCGAAAAGTGGTTTTTCAACATTAACACAAGTGCGAAAAGTGGTTTTTCCACACTAATACAAGTGCCAAAGTGGTTTCCTGCACCAACACAAGTGCGAAAAGTGGTTTTTCAACACTAACACAAGTGCGAAAAGTGGTTTTTCAACACTATCACAAGTGTAAAAAGTGTTTTTTCCACACTAATACAAGTGCAAAAGTGGTTTCCTGCACCAACACAAGTGCGGAAAGTGGTTTTTCAACACTAACACAAGTGCGAAAAGTGGTTTTTCAACACTATCACAAGTGCAAAAAGTGTTTTTTCCACACTAATACAAGTGTAAAAGTGGTTTCCTGCACCAACACAAGTGCGAAAAGTGGTTTTTCAACACTAACACAAGTGCGAAAAGTGGTTTTTCAACACTAACACAAGTGAGAAAAGTGGTTTTACAACACTAACACAAGTGCGAAAAGTATTTTTTCCACACTAATACAAGTGCAAAAGTGGTTTCCTGCACCAACACAAGTGCGAAAAGTGGTTTTTCAACACTAACACAAGTGCAAAAAGTGTTTTTTTCCACACTAATACAAGTGCAGAAAGTGGTTTTTCAACACTAACACAAGTGCAAAAAGTGTTTTTTCCACACTAATACAAGTGCAAAAGTGGTTTCCTGCACCAACACAAGTGCGAAAAGTGGTTTTTCAACACTAACACAACTGCGAAAAGTGGTTTTTCAACACTATCACAAGTGCAAAAAGTGTTTTTTCCACACTAATACAAGTGCAAAAGTGGTTTCCTGCAACAACACAAGTGCGAAAAGTGGTTTTTCAACACTAACACAAGTGCGAAAAGTGGTTTTTCAACACTAACACAAGTGCGAAAAGTGTTTTTTCCAAACTAATACAAGTGCAAAAGTGGTTTCCTGCACCAACACAAGTGCGAAAAGTGGTTTTTCAACATTAACACAAGTGCGAAAAGTGGTTTTTCCACACTAATACAAGTGCAAAAGTGGTTTCCTGCACCAACACAAGTGCGAAAAGTGGTTTTTCAACACTATCACAAGTGCAAAAAGTGTTTTTTGCCACACTAATACAAGTGCGAAAAGTGGTTTTTCAACACTAACACAAGTGCGAAAAGTGGTTTTTCAACACTATCACAAGTGCAAAAAGTGTTTTTACCACACTAATACAAGTGCAAAAGTGGTTTCCTGCACCAACACAAGTGCGAAAAGTGGTTTTTCAACACTAACACAAGTGCGAAAAGTGGTTTTTCAACACTATCACAAGTGCAAAAAGTGTTTTTTCCACACTAATACAAGTGCAAAAGTGGTTTCCTGCACCAACACAAGTGCTAAAAGTGGTTTTTCAACACTAACACAAGTGCGAAAAGTGGTTTTTCAACACTATCACAAGTGCAAAAAGTGGTTTTTCCACACTAATACAAGTGCAAAAGTGGTTTCCTGCACCAACACAAG
This sequence comes from Myxine glutinosa, assembly GCF_964187855.1. Taxonomy (NCBI): domain Eukaryota; kingdom Metazoa; phylum Chordata; class Myxini; order Myxiniformes; family Myxinidae; genus Myxine; species Myxine glutinosa. Next base: position 57,329 of record NW_027618378.1, on the reverse strand, counting down.
TGCAAAATGTGGTTTTTCAACACTAACACAAGTGCGAAAAGTGGTTTTTCAACACTAACACAAGTGCGAAAAGTGGTTTTTCAACACTATCACAAGTGCAAAAAGTATTTTTTCCACACTAATACAAGTGCAAAAGTGGTTTCCTGCACCAACACAAGTGCCAAAAGTGGTTTTTCAACACTAACACAAGTGCAAAAAGTGTTTTTTTCCACACTAATACAAGTGCAGAAAGTGGTTTTTCAACACTAACACAAGTGCGAAAAGTGGTTTTTCCACACTAATACAAGTGCAAAAGTGGTTTCCTGCACCAACACAAGTGCGAAAAGTGGTTTTTCAACACTAACACAACTGCGAAAAGTGGTTTTTCAACACTATCACAAGTGCAAAAAGTGTTTTTTCCACACTAATACAAGTGCAAAAGTGGTTTCCTGCACCAACACAAGTGCGAAAAGTGGTTTTTCAACACTAACACAAGTGCGAAAAGTGGTTTTTCCACACTAATACAAGTGCAAAAGTGGTTTCCTGCACCAACAAAAGTGCGAAAAGTGGTTTTTCAACACTATCACAAGTGCAAAAAGTGTTTTTTCCACACTAATACAAGTGCGAAAAGTTGTTTTTCAACACTAACACAAGTGCGAAAAGTTGTTTTTCAACACTAACACAAGTGCGAAAAGTGGTTTTCCACACTAATACAAGTGCAAAAGTGGTTTCCTGCACCAACACAAGTGCGAAAAGTGGTTTTTCAACACTAACACAAGTGCGAAAAGTGGTTTTTCCACACTAATACAAGTGCCAAAGTGGTTTCCTGCACCAACACAAGTGCGAAAAGTGGTTTTTCAACACTAACACAAGTGCGAAAAGTGGTTTTTCAACACTATCACAAGTGCAAAAAGTGTTTTTTCCACACTAATACAAGTGCAAAAGTGGTTTCCTGCACCAACACAAGTGCGAAAAGTGGTTTTTCAACACTAACACAAGTGCAAAAAGTGGTTTTTCAACACTAACACAAGTGCGAAAAGTGTTTTTTCCACACTAAAATAAGTGCAAAAGTGGTTTCCTGCACCAACACAAGTGCGAAAAGTGGTTTTTCAACACTAACACAAGTGCGAAAAGTGGTTTTTCAACACTATCACAAGTGCAAAAAGTGTTTTTTCCACACTAATACAAGTGCAAAAGTGGTTTCCTGCACCAACACAAGTGCGAAAAGTGGTTTTTCAACACAAACACAAGTGCGAAAAGTGGTTTTTCAACACTAACACAAGTGCGAAAAGTGGTTTCTCAACACTAACACAAGTGCGAAAAGTGGTTTTCAACACTATCACAAGTGTAAAAAGTGTTTTTTCCACACTAATACAAGTGCAAAAGTGGTTTCCTGCACCAACACAAGTGCGGAAAGTGGTTTTTCAACACTAACACAAGTGCGAAAAGTGGTTTTTCAACACTATCACAAGTGCAAAAAGTGTTTTTTCCACACTAATACAAGTGTAAAAGTGGTTTCCTGCACCAACACAAGTGCGAAAAGTGGTTTTTCATCACTAACACAAGTGCGAAAAGTGGTTTTTCAACACTAACACAAGTGAGAAAAGTGGTTTTACAACACTAACACAAGTGCGAAAAGTGGTTTTTCCACACTAATACAAGTGCAAAAGTGGTTTCCTGCACCAACACAAGTGCGAAAGGTGGTTTTTCAACACTAACACAAGTGCGAAAAGTGGTTTTTCCACACTAATACAAATGCAAAAGTGGTTTCCTGCACCAACACAAGTGCGAAAAGTGGTTTTTCAACACTAACACAAGTGCGAAAAGTGGTTTTTCAACACTATCACAAGTGTAAAAAGTGTTTTTTCCACACTAATACAAGTGCAAAAGTGGTTTCCAGCACCAACACAAGTGCGAAAAGTGGTTTTTCAACACTAACACAAGTGCGAAAAGTGGTTTTTCAACACTAACACAAGTGCGAAAAGTGTTTTTTGCACACTAATACAAGTGCAAAAGTGGTTTCCTGCACCAACACAAGTGTGAAAAGTGGTTTTTCAACACTAACACAAGTGCGAAAAGTGGTTTTTCAACACTAACACAAGTGCGAAAAGTGGTTTTTCAACACTATCACAAGTGTAAAAAGTGTTTTTTCCACACTAATACAAGTGCAAAAGTGGTTTCCTGCACCAACACAAGTGCGAAAAGTGGTTTTTCAACACTATCACAAGTGCAAAAAGTGTTTTTTCCACACTAATACAAGTGCAAAAGTGGTTTCCTGCACCAACACAAGTGCGAAAAGTGGTTTTTCAACACTAACACAAGTGCGAAAAGTGGTTTTTCAACACTAACACAAGTGCGAAAAGTGTTTTTTCCACACGAATACAAGTGCAAAAGTGGTTTCCTGCACCAATACAAGTGCGAAAGTGGTTTTTCAACACGAACACAAGTGCGAAAAGTGGTTTTTCAACACTAACATAAGTGCGAAAAGTGGTTTTTCCACACTAAAACAAGTGCAAAGGTGGTTTCCTGCACCAACACAAGTGCGAAAAGTGGTTTTTCAACACTAACACAAGTGCTAAAAGTGGTTTTTCAACACTATCACAAGTGCAAAAAGTGTTTTTTCCACACTAATACAAGTGCAAAAGTGGTTCCTGCACCAACACAAGTGCGAAAAGTGGTTTTTCAACACTAACACAAGTGCGAAAAGTGATTTTTCAACACTAACACAAGTGCGAAAAGTGGTTTTTCCACACTAATACAAGTGCAAAAGTGGTTTCCTGCACCAACACAGGTGCGAAAAGTGGTTTTTCAACACTAACACAAGTGCGAAAAGTGGTTTTTCAACACTAACACAAGTGCGAAAAGTGGTTTTTCCACACTAATACAAGTGCAAAAGTGGTTTTTCAACACTATCACAAGTGCAAAAAGTGTTTTTTCTGCACTAATACAAGTGCGAAAAGTGGTTTTTCAACACTAACACAAGTGCGAAAAGTGGTTTTTCCACACTAATACAAGTGCAAAAGTGGTTTCCTGCACCAACACAACTGCGAAAAGTGGTTTTTCAACACTATCACAAGTGCAAAAAGTGTTTTTTCCACACTAATACAAGTGCAAAAGTGGTTTCCTGCAACAACACAAGTGCGAAAAGTGGTTTTTCAACACTAACACAAGTGCGAAAAGTGGTTTTTCAACACTAACACAAGTGCGAAAAGTGTTTTTTCCAAACTAATACAAGTGCAAAAGTGGTTTCCTGCACCAACACAAGTGCGAAAAGTGGTTTTTCAACATTAACACAAGTGCGAAAAGTGGTTTTTCCACACTAATACAAGTCCAAAAGTGGTTTCCTGCACCAACACAACTGCGAAAAGTGGTTTTTCAACAATATCACAAGTGCAAAAAGTGTTTTTCCCACACTAATACAAGTGCGAAAAGTGGTTTTTCAACACTAACACAAGTGCGAAAAGTTGTTTTTCAACACTAACACAAGTGCGAAAAGTGGTTTTTCCACACTAATACAAGTGCAAAAGTGGTTTCCTGCACCAACACAAGTGCAAAAAGTGGTTTTTCAACACTAACACAAGTGCGAAAAGTGGTTTTGCCACACTAATACAAGTGCCAAAGTAGTTTCCTGCACCAACACAAGTGCGAAAAGTGGTTTTTCAACACTAACACAAGTGCGAAAAGTGGTTTTTCAACACTATCACAAGTGCAAAAAGTGTTTTTTCCACACTAATACAAGTGCAAAAGTGGTTTCCTGCACCAACACAAGTGCTAAAAGTGGTTTTTCAACACTAACACAAGTGCAAAAAGTGGTTTTTCAACACTATCACAAGTGCAAAAAGTGGATTTTCCACACTAATACAAGTGCAAAAGTGGTTTCCTGCACCAACACAAGTGCAAAATGTGGTTTTTCAACACTAACACAAGTGCGAAAAGTGGTTTTTCAACACTAACACAAGTGCGAAAAGTGGTTTTTCAACACTATCACAAGTGTAAAAAGTGTTTTTTCCACACTAATACAAGTGCAAAAGTGGTTTCCTGCACCAACACAAGTGCGAAAAGTGGTTTTTCAACACTATCACAAGTGCAAAAAGTGTTTTTTCCACACTAATACAAGTGCAAAAGTGGTTTCCTGCACCAACACAAGTGCGAAAAGTGGTTTTTCAACACTAACACAAGTGCGAAAAGTGGTTTTTCAACACTAACACAAGTGCGAAAAGTGTTTTTTCCACACGAATACAAGTGCAAAAGTGGTTTCCTGCACCAATACAAGTGCGAAAGTGGTTTTTCAACACGAACACAAGTGCGAAAAGTGGTTTTTCAACACTAACACAAGTGCGAAAAGTGGTTTTTCCACACTAAAACAAGTGCAAAGGTGGTTTCCTGCACCAACACAAGTGCGAAAAGTGGTTTTTCAACACTAACACAAGTGCTAAAAGTGGTTTTTCAACACTATCACAAGTGCAAAAAGTGTTTTTTCCACACTAATACAAGTGCAAAAGTGGTTCCTGCACCAACACAAGTGCGAAAAGTGGTTTTTCAACACTAACACAAGTGCGAAAAGTGGTTTTTCAACACTAACACAAGTGCGAAAAGTGGTTTTTCCACACTAATACAAGTGCAAAAGTGGTTTTTCAACACTATCACAAGTGCAAAAAGTGTTTTTTCTGCACTAATACAAGTGCGAAAAGTGGTTTTTCAACACTAACACAAGTGCGAAAAGTGGTTTTTCCACACTAATACAAGTGCAAAAGTGGTTTCCTGCACCAACACAAGTGCGAAAAGTGGTTTTTCAACACTAACACAAGTGCGAAAAGTGGTTTTTCCACACTAATACAAGTGCAAAAGTGGTTTCCTGCACCAACACAAGTGCGAAAAGTGGTTTTTCAACACTAACACAACTGCGAAAAGTGGTTTTTCAACACTATCACAAGTGCAAAAAGTGTTTTTTCCACACTAATACAAGTGCAAAAGTGGTTTCCTGCAACAACACAAGTGCGAAAAGTGGTTTTTCAACACTAACACAAGTGCGAAAAGTGGTTTTTCAACACTAACACAAGTGCGAAAAGTGTTTTTTCCAAACTAATACAAGTGCAAAAGTGGTTTCCTGCACCAACACAAGTGCGAAAAGTGGTTTTTCAACATTAACACAAGTGCGAAAAGTGGTTTTTCCACACTAATACAAGTCCAAAAGTGGTTTCCTGCACCAACACAACTGCGAAAAGTGGTTTTTCAACACTATCACAAGTGCAAAAAGTATTTTTCCCACACTAATACAAGTGCGAAAAGTGGTTTTTCAACACTAACACAAGTGCGAAAAGTTGTTTTTCAACACTAACACAAGTGCGAAAAGTGGTTTTTCCACACTAATACAAGTGCAAAAGTGGTTTCCTGCACCAACACAAGTGCAAAAAGTGGTTTTTCAACACTAACACAAGTGCGAAAAGTGGTTTTGCCACACTAATACAAGTGCCAAAGTAGTTTCCTGCACCAACACAAGTGCGAAAAGTGGTTTTTCAACACTAACACAAGTGCGAAAAGTGGTTTTTCAACACTATCACAAGTGCAAAAAGTGTTTTTTCCACACTAATACAAGTGCAAAAGTGGTTTCCTGCACCAACACAAGTGCTAAAAGTGGTTTTTCAACACTAACACAAGTGCAAAAAGTGGTTTTTCAACACTATCACAAGTGCAAAAAGTGGATTTTCCACACTAATACAAGTGCAAAAGTGGTTTCCTGCACCAACACAAGTGCAAAATGTGGTTTTTCAACACTAACACAAGTGCGAAAAGTGGTTTTTCAACACTAACACAAGTGCGAAAAGTGGTTTTTCAACACTATCACAAGTGCAAAAAGTATTTTTTCCACACTAATACAAGTGCAAAAGTGGTTTCCTGCATCAACACAAGTGCCAAAAGTGGTTTTTCAACACTAACACAAGTGCAAAAAGTGTTTTTTTCCACACTAATACAAGTGCAGAAAGTGGTTTTTCAACACTAACACAAGTGCGAAAAGTGGTTTTTCCACACTAATACAAGTGCAAAAGTGGTTTCCTGCACCAACACAAGTGCGAAAAGTGGTTTTTCAACACTAACACAACTGCGAAAAGTGGTTTTTCAACACTATCACAAGTGCAAAAAGTGTTTTTTCCACACTAATACAAGTGCAAAAGTGGTTTCCTGCACCAACACAAGTGCGAAAGGTGGTTTTTCAACACTAACACAAGTGCGAAAAGTGGTTTTTCAACACTAACACAAGTGCGAAAAGTGTTTTTTCCACACTAATACAAGTGCAAAAGTGGTTTCCTGCACCAACACAAGTGCGAAAAGTGGTTTTTCAACACTAACACAAGTGCGAAAAGTGGTTTTTCCACACTAATACAAGTGCAAAAGTGGTTTCCTGCACCAACACAAGTGCGAAAAGTGGTTTTTCAACACTATCACAAGTGCAAAAAGTGTTTTTTCCACACTAATACAAGTGCGAAAAGTTGTTTTTCAACACTAACACAAGTGCGAAAAGTTGTTTTTCAACACTAACACAAGTGCGAAAAGTGGTTTTTCAACACGATCACAAGTGCAAAAAGTGTTTTTTCCACACTAATACAAGTGCAAAAGTGGTTTCCTGCACCAACACAAGTGCGAAAAGTGGTTTTTCAACACTAACACAAGTGCGAAAAGTGGTTTTTCAACACTAACACAAGTGCGAAAAGTGTTTTTTCCACACTAATACAAGTGCAAAAGTGGTTTCCTGCACCAACACAAGTGCGAAAAGTGGTTTTTCAACACTAACACAAGTGCGAAAAGTGGTTTTTCCACACTAATACAAGTGCAAAAGTGGTTTCCTGCACCAACACAAGTGCGAAAAGTGGTTTTTCAACACTATCACAAGTGCAAAAAGTGTTTTTTCCACACTAATACAAGTGCGAAAAGTTGTTTTTCAACACTAACACAAGTGCGAAAAGTTGTTTTTCAACACTAACACAAGTGCGAAAAGTGGTTTTCCACACTAATACAAGTGCAAAAGTGGTTTCCTGCACCAACACAAGTGCGAAAAGTGGTTTTTTCAACACTAACACAAGTGCGAAAAGTGGTTTTTCCACACTAATACAAGTGCCAAAGTGGTTTCCTGCACCAACACAAGTGCGAAAAGTGGTTTTTCAACACTAACACAAGTGCGAAAAGTGGTTTTTCAACACTATCACAAGTGCAAAAAGTGTTTTTTCCACACTAATACAAGTGCAAAAGTGGTTTCCTGCACCAACACAAGTGCGAAAAGTGGTTTTTCAACACTAACACAAGTGCGAAAAGTGGTTTTTCCACACTAATACAAATGCAAAAGTGGTTTCCTGCACCAACACAAGTGCGAAAAGTGGTTTTTCAACACTAACACAAGTGCGAAAAGTGGTTTTTCAACACTATCACAAGTGTAAAAAGTGTTTTTTCCACACTAATACAAGTGCAAAAGTGGTTTCCAGCACCAACACAAGTGCGAAAAGTGGTTTTTCAACACTAACACAAGTGCGAAAAGTGGTTTTTCAACACTAACACAAGTGCGAAAAGTGTTTTTTGCACACTAATACAAGTGCAAAAGTGGTTTCCTGCACCAACACAAGTGTGAAAAGTGGTTTTTCAACACTAACACAAGTGCGAAAAGTGGTTTTTCAACACTAACACAAGTGCGAAAAGTGGTTTTTCAACACTATCACAAGTGTAAAAAGTGTTTTTTCCACACTAATACAAGTGCAAAAGTGGTTTCCTGCACCAACACAAGTGCGAAAAGTGGTTTTTCAACACTATCACAAGTGCAAAAAGTGTTTTTTCCACACTAATACAAGTGCAAAAGTGGTTTCCTGCACCAACACAAGTGCGAAAAGTGGTTTTTCAACACTAACACAAGTGCGAAAAGTGGTTTTTCAACACTAACACAAGTGCGAAAAGTGTTTTTTCCACACGAATACAAGTGCAAAAGTGGTTTCCTGCACCAATACAAGTGCGAAAGTGGTTTTTCAACACGAACACAAGTGCGAAAAGTGGTTTTTCAACACTAACATAAGTGCGAAAAGTGGTTTTTCCACACTAAAACAAGTGCAAAGGTGGTTTCCTGCACCAACACAAGTGCGAAAAGTGGTTTTTCAACACTAACACAAGTGCTAAAAGTGGTTTTTCAACACTATCACAAGTGCAAAAAGTGTTTTTTCCACACTAATACAAGTGCAAAAGTGGTTCCTGCACCAACACAAGTGCGAAAAGTGGTTTTTCAACACTAACACAAGTGCGAAAAGTGATTTTTCAACACTAACACAAGTGCGAAAAGTGGTTTTTCCACACTAATACAAGTGCAAAAGTGGTTTCCTGCACCAACACAGGTGCGAAAAGTGGTTTTTCAACACTAACACAAGTGCGAAAAGTGGTTTTTCAACACTAACACAAGTGCGAAAAGTGGTTTTTCCACACTAATACAAGTGCAAAAGTGGTTTTTCAACACTATCACAAGTGCAAAAAGTGTTTTTTCTGCACTAATACAAGTGCGAAAAGTGGTTTTTCAACACTAACACAAGTGCGAAAAGTGGTTTTTCCACACTAATACAAGTGCAAAAGTGGTTTCCTGCACCAACACAACTGCGAAAAGTGGTTTTTCAACACTATCACAAGTGCAAAAAGTGTTTTTTCCACACTAATACAAGTGCAAAAGTGGTTTCCTGCAACAACACAAGTGCGAAAAGTGGTTTTTCAACACTAACACAAGTGCGAAAAGTGGTTTTTCAACACTAACACAAGTGCGAAAAGTGTTTTTTCCAAACTAATACAAGTGCAAAAGTGGTTTCCTGCACCAACACAAGTGCGAAAAGTGGTTTTTCAACATTAACACAAGTGCGAAAAGTGGTTTTTCCACACTAATACAAGTCCAAAAGTGGTTTCCTGCACCAACACAACTGCGAAAAGTGGTTTTTCAACAATATCACAAGTGCAAAAAGTGTTTTTCCCACACTAATACAAGTGCGAAAAGTGGTTTTTCAACACTAACACAAGTGCGAAAAGTTGTTTTTCAACACTAACACAAGTGCGAAAAGTGGTTTTTCCACACTAATACAAGTGCAAAAGTGGTTTCCTGCACCAACACAAGTGCAAAAAGTGGTTTTTCAACACTAACACAAGTGCGAAAAGTGGTTTTGCCACACTAATACAAGTGCCAAAGTAGTTTCCTGCACCAACACAAGTGCGAAAAGTGGTTTTTCAACACTAACACAAGTGCGAAAAGTGGTTTTTCAACACTATCACAAGTGCAAAAAGTGTTTTTTCCACACTAATACAAGTGCAAAAGTGGTTTCCTGCACCAACACAAGTGCTAAAAGTGGTTTTTCAACACTAACACAAGTGCAAAAAGTGGTTTTTCAACACTATCACAAGTGCAAAAAGTGGATTTTCCACACTAATACAAGTGCAAAAGTGGTTTCCTGCACCAACACAAGTGCAAAATGTGGTTTTTCAACACTAACACAAGTGCGAAAAGTGGTTTTTCAACACTAACACAAGTGCGAAAAGTGGTTTTTCAACACTATCACAAGTGTAAAAAGTGTTTTTTCCACACTAATACAAGTGCAAAAGTGGTTTCCTGCACCAACACAAGTGCGAAAAGTGGTTTTTCAACACTATCACAAGTGCAAAAAGTGTTTTTTCCACACTAATACAAGTGCAAAAGTGGTTTCCTGCACCAACACAAGTGCGAAAAGTGGTTTTTCAACACTAACACAAGTGCGAAAAGTGGTTTTTCAACACTAACACAAGTGCGAAAAGTGTTTTTTCCACACGAATACAAGTGCAAAAGTGGTTTCCTGCACCAATACAAGTGCGAAAGTGGTTTTTCAACACGAACACAAGTGCGAAAAGTGGTTTTTCAACACTAACACAAGTGCGAAAAGTGGTTTTTCCACACTAAAACAAGTGCAAAGGTGGTTTCCTGCACCAACACAAGTGCGAAAAGTGGTTTTTCAACACTAACACAAGTGCTAAAAGTGGTTTTTCAACACTATCACAAGTGCAAAAAGTGTTTTTTCCACACTAATACAAGTGCAAAAGTGGTTCCTGCACCAACACAAGTGCGAAAAGTGGTTTTTCAACACTAACACAAGTGCGAAAAGTGGTTTTTCAACACTAACACAAGTGCGAAAAGTGGTTTTTCCACACTAATACAAGTGCAAAAGTGGTTTTTCAACACTATCACAAGTGCAAAAAGTGTTTTTTCTGCACTAATACAAGTGCGAAAAGTGGTTTTTCAACACTAACACAAGTGCGAAAAGTGGTTTTTCCACACTAATACAAGTGCAAAAGTGGTTTCCTGCACCAACACAAGTGCGAAAAGTGGTTTTTCAACACTAACACAAGTGCGAAAAGTGGTTTTTCCACACTAATACAAGTGCAAAAGTGGTTTCCTGCACCAACACAAGTGCGAAAAGTGGTTTTTCAACACTAACACAACTGCGAAAAGTGGTTTTTCAACACTATCACAAGTGCAAAAAGTGTTTTTTCCACACTAATACAAGTGCAAAAGTGGTTTCCTGCAACAACACAAGTGCGAAAAGTGGTTTTTCAACACTAACACAAGTGCGAAAAGTGGTTTTTCAACACTAACACAAGTGCGAAAAGTGTTTTTTCCAAACTAATACAAGTGCAAAAGTGGTTTCCTGCACCAACACAAGTGCGAAAAGTGGTTTTTCAACATTAACACAAGTGCGAAAAGTGGTTTTTCCACACTAATACAAGTCCAAAAGTGGTTTCCTGCACCAACACAACTGCGAAAAGTGGTTTTTCAACACTATCACAAGTGCAAAAAGTATTTTTCCCACACTAATACAAGTGCGAAAAGTGGTTTTTCAACACTAACACAAGTGCGAAAAGTTGTTTTTCAACACTAACACAAGTGCGAAAAGTGGTTTTTCCACACTAATACAAGTGCAAAAGTGGTTTCCTGCACCAACACAAGTGCAAAAAGTGGTTTTTCAACACTAACACAAGTGCGAAAAGTGGTTTTGCCACACTAATACAAGTGCCAAAGTAGTTTCCTGCACCAACACAAGTGCGAAAAGTGGTTTTTCAACACTAACACAAGTGCGAAAAGTGGTTTTTCAACACTATCACAAGTGCAAAAAGTGTTTTTTCCACACTAATACAAGTGCAAAAGTGGTTTCCTGCACCAACACAAGTGCTAAAAGTGGTTTTTCAACACTAACACAAGTGCAAAAAGTGGTTTTTCAACACTATCACAAGTGCAAAAAGTGGATTTTCCACACTAATACAAGTGCAAAAGTGGTTTCCTGCACCAACACAAGTGCAAAATGTGGTTTTTCAACACTAACACAAGTGCGAAAAGTGGTTTTTCAACACTAACACAAGTGCGAAAAGTGGTTTTTCAACACTATCACAAGTGCAAAAAGTATTTTTTCCACACTAATACAAGTGCAAAAGTGGTTTCCTGCATCAACACAAGTGCCAAAAGTGGTTTTTCAACACTAACACAAGTGCAAAAAGTGTTTTTTTCCACACTAATACAAGTGCAGAAAGTGGTTTTTCAACACTAACACAAGTGCGAAAAGTGGTTTTTCCACACTAATACAAGTGCAAAAGTGGTTTCCTGCACCAACACAAGTGCGAAAAGTGGTTTTTCAACACTAACACAACTGCGAAAAGTGGTTTTTCAACACTATCACAAGTGCAAAAAGTGTTTTTTCCACACTAATACAAGTGCAAAAGTGGTTTCCTGCACCAACACAAGTGCGAAAGGTGGTTTTTCAACACTAACACAAGTGCGAAAAGTGGTTTTTCAACACTAACACAAGTGCGAAAAGTGTTTTTTCCACACTAATACAAGTGCAAAAGTGGTTTCCTGCACCAACACAAGTGCGAAAAGTGGTTTTTCAACACTAACACAAGTGCGAAAAGTGGTTTTTCCACACTAATACAAGTGCAAAAGTGGTTTCCTGCACCAACACAAGTGCGAAAAGTGGTTTTTCAACACTATCACAAGTGCAAAAAGTGTTTTTTCCACACTAATACAAGTGCGAAAAGTTGTTTTTCAACACTAACACAAGTGCGAAAAGTTGTTTTTCAACACTAACACAAGTGCGAAAAGTGGTTTTTCAACACTATCACAAGTGCAAAAAGTGTTTTTTCCACACTAATACAAGTGCAAAAGTGGTTTCCTGCACCAACACAAGTGCGAAAAGTGGTTTTTCAACACTAACACAAGTGCGAAAAGTGGTTTTTCAACACTAACACAAGTGCGAAAAGTGTTTTTTCCACACTAATACAAGTGCAAAAGTGGTTTCCTGCACCAACACAAGTGCGAAAAGTGGTTTTTCAACACTAACACAAGTGCGAAAAGTGGTTTTTCCACACTAATACAAGTGCAAAAGTGGTTTCCTGCACCAACACAAGTGCGAAAAGTGGTTTTTCAACACTATCACAAGTGCAAAAAGTGTTTTTTCCACACTAATACAAGTGCGAAAAGTTGTTTTTCAACACTAACACAAGTGCGAAAAGTTGTTTTTCAACACTAACACAAGTGCGAAAAGTGGTTTTCCACACTAATACAAGTGCAAAAGTGGTTTCCTGCACCAACACAAGTGCGAAAAGTGGTTTTTTCAACACTAACACAAGTGCGAAAAGTGGTTTTTCCACACTAATACAAGTGCCAAAGTGGTTTCCTGCACCAACACAAGTGCGAAAAGTGGTTTTTCAACACTAACACAAGTGCGAAAAGTGGTTTTTCAACACTATCACAAGTGCAAAAAGTGTTTTTTCCACACTAATACAAGTGCAAAAGTGGTTTCCTGCACCAACACAAGTGCGAAAAGTGGTTTTTCAACACTAACACAAGTGCGAAAAGTGGTTTTTCAACACTAACACAAGTGCGAAAAGTGTTTTTTCCACACTAATACAAGTGCAAAAGTGGTTTCCTGCACCAACACAAGTGCGAAAAGTGGGTTTTCAACACTAACACAAGTGCGAAAAGTGGTTTTTCAACACTATCACAAGTGCAAAAAGTGTTTTTTCCACACTAATACAAGTGCAAAAGTGGTTTCCTGCACCAACACAAGTGCGAAAAGTGGTTTTTCAACACAAACACAAGTGCGAAAAGTGGTTTTTCAACACTAACACAAGTGCGAAAAGTGGTTTCTCAACACTAACACAAGTGCGAAAAGTGTTTTTTCCACACTAATACAACTGCAAAAGTGGTTTCCTGCACCAACACAAGTGCGAAAAGTGGTTTTTCAACACTAACACAAGTGCGAAAAGTGGTTTTTCAACACTAATACAAGTGCAAAAGTGGTTTCCTGCACCAACACAAGTGCGAAAAGTGGTTTTTCAACATTAACACAAGTGCGAAAAGTGGTTTTCCCACACTAATACAAGTGCAAAAGTGGTTTCCTGCACCAACACAAGTGCGAAAAGTGGTTTTTCAACACTATCACAAGTGCAAAAAGTGTTTTTTCCACACTAATACAAGTGCGAAAAGTGGTTTTTCAACACTAACACAAGTGCGAAAAGTTGTTTTTCAACACTAACACAAGTGCGAAAAGTGGTTTTTCCACACTAATACAAGTGCAAAAGTGGTTTCCTGCACCAACACAAGTGCAAAAAGTGGTTTTTCAACACTAACACAAGTGCGAAAAGTGGTTTTGCCACACTAATACAAGTGCCAAAGTAGTTTCCTGCACCAACACAAGTGCGAAAAGTGGTTTTTCAACACTAACACAAGTGCGAAAAGTGGTTTTTCAACACTATCACAAGTGCAAAAAGTGTTTTTTCCACACTAATACAAGTGCAAGTGTGGTTTCCTGCACCAACACAAGTGCGAAAAGTGGTTTTTCAACACTAACACAAGTGCGAAAAGTGGTTTTTCAACACAATCACAAGTGCAAAAAGTGTTTTTTCCACACTAATACAAGTGCAAAAGTGGTTTCCTGCACCAACACAAGTGCTAAAAGTGGTTTTTCAACACTAACACAAGTGCAAAAAGTGGTTTTTCAACACTAACACAAATGCGAAAAGTGGTTTTTCCACACTAATACAAGTGCAAAAGTGGTTTCCTGCACCAACACAAGTGCGAAAACTGGTTTTTCAACACTAACACAAGTGCGAAAAGTGGTTTTTCAACACTATCACAAGTGCAAAAAGTGTTTTTTCCACACTAATACAAGTGCAAAAGTGGTTTCCTGCACCAACACAAGTGCGAAAAGTGGTTTTTCAACACTAACACAAGTGCGAAAAGTGGTTTTTCAACACTATCACAAGTGCAAAAAGTGTTTTTTCCACACTAATACAAGTGCAAAAGTGGTTTCCTGCACCAACACAAGTGCTAAAAGTGGTTTTTCAACACTAACACAAGTGCGAAAAGTGGTTTTTCAACACTATCACAAGTGCAAAAGTGGTTTTTCCACACTAATACAAGTGCAAAAGTGGTTTCCTGCACCAACACAAGTGCGAAAAGTGGTTTTTCAACACTAACACAAGTGCGAAAAGTGGTTTTTCAACACTAACACAAGTGCGAAAAGTGGTTTTTCAACACTATCACAAGTGCAAAAAGTATTTTTTCCACACTAATACAAGTGCAAAAGTGGTTTCCTGCACCAACACAAGTGCGAAAAGTGGTTTTTGAACACTAACACAAGTGCAAAAAGTGTTTTTTTCCACACTAATACAGGTGCAGAAAGTGGTTTTTCAACACTAACACAAGTGCGAAAAGTGGTTTTTCCACACTAATACAAGTGCAAAAGTGGTTTCCTGCACCAACACAAGTGCGAAAAGTGGTTTTTCAACACTAACACAACTGCGAAAAGTGGTTTTTCAACACTAACACAAGTGCGAAAAGTGTTTTTTCCACACTAATACAAGTGCAAAAGTGGTTTCCTGCACCAACACAAGTGCGAAAAGTGGTTTTTCAACACTAACACAGTGCGAAAAGTGGTTTTTCAACACTATCACAAGTGCAAAAAGTGTTTTTTCCACACTAAAACAAGTGCAAAAGTGGTTTCCTGCACCAACACAAGTGCGAAAAGTGGTTTTTCAACACAAACACAAGTGCGAAAAGTGGTTTTTCAACACTAACACAAGTGCGAAAAGTGGTTTCTCAACACTAACACAAGTGCGAAAAGTGTTTTTTCCACACTAATACAACTGCAAAAGTGGTTTCCTGCACCAACACAAGTGCGAAAAGTGGTTTTTCAACACTAACACAAGTGCGAAAAGTGGTTTTTCAACACTAACACAAGTGTGAAAAGTGGTTTTTCCACACTAATACAAGTGCAAAAGTGGTTTCCTGCACCAACACAAGTGCGAAAAGTGGTTTTTCAACACTAACACAAGTGCGAAAAGTGGTTTTTCAACACTATCACAAGTGTAAAAAGTGTTTTTTCCACACTAATACAAGTGCAAAAGTGGTTTCCTGCACCAACACAAGTGCGGAAAGTGGTTTTTCAACACTAACACAAGTGCGAAAAGTGGTTTTTCAACACTATCACAAGTGCAAAAAGTGTTTTTTCCACACTAATACAAGTGTAAAAGTGGTTTCCTGCACCAACACAAGTGCGAAAAGTGGTTTTTCAACACTAACACAAGTGCGAAAAGTGGTTTTTCAACACTAACACAAGTGAGAAAAGTGGTTTTACAACACTAACACAAGTGCGAAAAGTATTTTTTCCACACTAATACAAGTGCAAAAGTGGTTTCCTGCACCAACACAAGTGCGAAAAGTGGTTTTTCAACACTAACACAAGTGCAAAAAGTGTTTTTTTCCACACTAATACAAGTGCAGAAAGTGGTTTTTCAACACTAACACAAGTGCAAAAAGTGTTTTTTCCACACTAATACAAGTGCAAAAGTGGTTTCCTGCACCAACACAAGTGCGAAAAGTGGTTTTTCAACACTAACACAACTGCAAAAAGTGGTTTTTCAACACTATCACAAGTGCAAAAAGTGTTTTTTCCACACTAATACAAGTGCAAAAGTGGTTTCCTGCAACAACACAAGTGCGAAAAGTGGTTTTTCAACACTAACACAAGTGCGAAAGGTGGTTTTTCAACACTAACACAAGTGCGAAAAGTGTTTTTTCCAAACTAATACAAGTGCAAAAGTGGTTTCCTGCACCAACACAAGTGCGAAAAGTGGTTTTTCAACATTAACACAAGTGCGAAAAGTGGTTTTTCCACACTAATACAAGTGCAAAAGTGGTTTCCTGCACCAACACAAGTGCGAAAAGTGGTTTTTCAACACTATCACAAGTGCAAAAAGTGTTTTTTCCACACTAATACAAGTGCGAAAAGTGGTTTTTCAACACTAACACAAGTGCGAAAAGTTGTTTTTCAACACTAACACAAGTGCGAAAAGTGGTTTTCCACACTAATACAAGTGCAAAAGTGGTTTCCTGCACCAACACAAGTGCAAAAAGTGGTTTTTCAACACTAACACAAGTGCGAAAAGTGGTTTTGCCACACTAATACAAGTGCCAAAGTAGTTTCCTGCACCAACACAAGTGCGAAAAGTGGTTTTTCAACACTAACACAAGTGCGAAAAGTGGTTTTTCAACACTATCACAAGTGCAAAAAGTGTTTTTACCACACTAATACAAGTGCAAAAGTGGTTTCCTGCACCAACACAAGTGCGAAAAGTGGTTTTTCAACACTAACACAAGTGCGAAAAGTGGTTTTTCAACACTATCACAAGTGCAAAAAGTGTTTTTTCCACACTAATACAAGTGCAAAAGTGGTTTCCTGCACCAACACAAGTGCTAAAAGTGGTTTTTCAACACTAACACAAGTGCGAAAAGTGGTTTTTCAACACTATCACAAGTGCAAAAAGTGGTTTTTCCACACTAATACAAGTGCAAAAGTGGTTTCCTGCACCAACACAAGTGCAAAATGTGGTTTTTCAACACTAACACAAGTGCGAAAAGTGGTTTTTCAACACTAACACAAGTGCGAAAAGTGGTTTTTCAACACTATCACAAGTGCAAAAAGTATTTTTTCCACACTAATACAAGTGCAAAAGTGGTTTCCTGCACCAACACAAGTGCCAAAAGTGGTTTTTCAACACTAACACAAGTGCAAAAAGTGTTTTTTTCCACACTAATACAAGTGCAGAAAGTGGTTTTTCAACACTAACACAAGTGCGAAAAGTGGTTTTTCCACACTAATACAAGTGCAAAAGTGGTTTCCTGCACCAACACAAGTGCGAAAAGTGGTTTTTCAACACTAACACAACTGCGAAAAGTGGTTTTTCAACACTATCACAAGTGCAAAAAGTGTTTTTTCCACACTAATACAAGTGCAAAAGTGGTTTCCTGCACCAACACAAGTGCGAAAAGTGGTTTTTCAACACTAACACAAGTGCGAAAAGTGGTTTTTCCACACTAATACAAGTGCAAAAGTGGTTTCCTGCACCAACAAAAGTGCGAAAAGTGGTTTTTCAACACTATCACAAGTGCAAAAAGTGTTTTTTCCACACTAATACAAGTGCGAAAAGTTGTTTTTCAACACTAACACAAGTGCGAAAAGTTGTTTTTCAACACTAACACAAGTGCGAAAAGTGGTTTTCCACACTAATACAAGTGCAAAAGTGGTTTCCTGCACCAACACAAGTGCGAAAAGTGGTTTTTCAACACTAACACAAGTGCGAAAAGTGGTTTTTCCACACTAATACAAGTGCCAAAGTGGTTTCCTGCACCAACACAAGTGCGAAAAGTGGTTTTTCAACACTAACACAAGTGCGAAAAGTGGTTTTTCAACACTATCACAAGTGCAAAAAGTGTTTTTTCCACACTAATACAAGTGCAAAAGTGGTTTCCTGCACCAACACAAGTGCGAAAAGTGGTTTTTCAACACTAACACAAGTGCGAAAAGTGGTTTTTCAACACTAACACAAGTGCGAAAAGTGTTTTTTCCACACTAATACAAGTGCAAAAGTGGTTTCCTGCACCAACACAAGTGCGAAAAGTGGGTTTTCAACACTAACACAAGTGCGAAAAGTGGTTTTTCAACACTATCACAAGTGCAAAAAGTGTTTTTTCCACACTAATACAAGTGCAAAAGTGGTTTCCTGCACCAACACAAGTGCGAAAAGTGGTTTTTCAACACAAACACAAGTGCGAAAAGTGGTTTTTCAACACTAACACAAGTGCGAAAAGTGGTTTCTCAACACTAACACAAGTGCGAAAAGTGTTTTTTCCACACTAATACAACTGCAAAAGTGGTTTCCTGCACCAACACAAGTGCGAAAAGTGGTTTTTCAACACTAACACAAGTGCGAAAAGTGGTTTTTCAACACTAATACAAGTGCAAAAGTGGTTTCCTGCACCAACACAAGTGCGAAAAGTGGTTTTTCAACATTAACACAAGTGCGAAAAGTGGTTTTTCCACACTAATACAAGTGCAAAAGTGGTTTCCTGCACCAACACAAGTGCGAAAAGTGGTTTTTCAACACTATCACAAGTGCAAAAAGTGTTTTTTCCACACTAATACAAGTGCGAAAAGTGGTTTTTCAACACTAACACAAGTGCGAAAAGTTGTTTTTCAACACTAACACAAGTGCGAAAAGTGGTTTTTCCACACTAATACAAGTGCAAAAGTGGTTTCCTGCACCAACACAAGTGCAAAAAGTGGTTTTTCAACACTAACACAAGTGCGAAAAGTGGTTTTGCCACACTAATACAAGTGCCAAAGTAGTTTCCTGCACCAACACAAGTGCGAAAAGTGGTTTTTCAACACTAACACAAGTGCGAAAAGTGGTTTTTCAACACTATCACAAGTGCAAAAAGTGTTTTTTCCACACTAATACAAGTGCAAGTGTGGTTTCCTGCACCAACGCAAGTGCGAAAAGTGGTTTTTCAACACTAACACAAGTGCGAAAAGTGGTTTTTCAACACAATCACAAGTGCAAAAAGTGTTTTTTCCACACTAATACAAGTGCAAAAGTGGTTTCCTGCACCAACACAAGTGCTAAAAGTGGTTTTTCAACACTAACACAAGTGCAAAAAGTGGTTTTTCAACACTAACACAAATGCGAAAAGTGGTTTTTCCACACTAATACAAGTGCAAAAGTGGTTTCCTGCACCAACACAAGTGCGAAAACTGGTTTTTCAACACTAACACAAGTGCGAAAAGTGGTTTTTCAACACTATCACAAGTGCAAAAAGTGTTTTTTCCACACTAATACAAGTGCAAAAGTGGTTTCCTGCACCAACACAAGTGCGAAAAGTGGTTTTTCAACACTAACACAAGTGCGAAAAGTGGTTTTTCAACACTATCACAAGTGCAAAAAGTGTTTTTTCCACACTAATACAAGTGCAAAAGTGGTTTCCTGCACCAACACAAGTGCTAAAAGTGGTTTTTCAACACTAACACAAGTGCGAAAAGTGGTTTTTCAACACTATCACAAGTGCAAAAGTGGTTTTTCCACACTAATACAAGTGCAAAAGTGGTTTCCTGCACCAACACAAGTGCGAAAAGTGGTTTTTCAACACTAACACAAGTGCGAAAAGTGGTTTTTCAACACTAACACAAGTGCGAAAAGTGGTTTTTCAACACTATCACAAGTGCAAAAAGTATTTTTTCCACACTAATACAAGTGCAAAAGTGGTTTCCTGCACCAACACAAGTGCGAAAAGTGGTTTTTGAACACTAACACAAGTGCAAAAAGTGTTTTTTTCCACACTAATACAGGTGCAGAAAGTGGTTTTTCAACACTAACACAAGTGCGAAAAGTGGTTTTTCCACACTAATACAAGTGCAAAAGTGGTTTCCTGCACCAACACAAGTGCGAAAAGTGGTTTTTCAACACTAACACAACTGCGAAAAGTGGTTTTTCAACACTAACACAAGTGCGAAAAGTGTTTTTTCCACACTAATACAAGTGCAAAAGTGGTTTCCTGCACCAACACAAGTGCGAAAAGTGGTTTTTCAACACTAACACAGTGCGAAAAGTGGTTTTTCAACACTATCACAAGTGCAAAAAGTGTTTTTTCCACACTAAAACAAGTGCAAAAGTGGTTTCCTGCACCAACACAAGTGCGAAAAGTGGTTTTTCAACACAAACACAAGTGCGAAAAGTGGTTTTTCAACACTAACACAAGTGCGAAAAGTGGTTTCTCAACACTAACACAAGTGCGAAAAGTGTTTTTTCCACACTAATACAACTGCAAAAGTGGTTTCCTGCACCAACACAAGTGCGAAAAGTGGTTTTTCAACACTAACACAAGTGCGAAAAGTGGTTTTTCAACACTAACACAAGTGTGAAAAGTGGTTTTTCCACACTAATACAAGTGCAAAAGTGGTTTCCTGCACCAACACAAGTGCGAAAAGTGGTTTTTCAACACTAACACAAGTGCGAAAAGTGGTTTTTCAACACTATCACAAGTGTAAAAAGTGTTTTTTCCACACTAATACAAGTGCAAAAGTGGTTTCCTGCACCAACACAAGTGCGAAAAGTGGTTTTTCAACACTAACACAAGTGCGAAAAGTGGTTTTTCAACACTAACACAAGTGCGAAAAGTGTTTTTTCCACACTAATACAAGTGCAAAAGTGGTTTCTTGCACCAACACAAGTGCGAAAAGTGGTTTTTCAACACTAACACAAGTGCGAAAAGTGGTTTTTCAACACTATCACAAGTGCAAAAAGTGTTTTTTCCACACTAATACAAGTGCAAAAGTGGTTTCCTGCACCAACACAAGTGCGAAAAGTGGTTTTTCAACACAAACACAAGTGCGAAAAGTGGTTTTTCAACACTAACACAAGTGCGAAAAGTGGTTTCTCAACACTAACACAAGTGCGAAAAGTGGTTTTCAACACTATCACAAGTGTAAAAAGTGTTTTTTCCACACTAATACAAGTGCAAAAGTGGTTTCCTGCACCAACACAAGTGCGGAAAGTGGTTTTTCAACACTAACACAAGTGCGAAAAGTGGTTTTTCAACACTATCACAAGTGCAAAAAGTGTTTTTTCCACACTAATACAAGTGTAAAAGTGGTTTCCTGCACCAACACAAGTGCGAAAAGTGGTTTTTCAGCACTAACACAAGTGCGAAAAGTGGTTTTTCAACACTATCACAAGTGCAAAAAGTGTTTTTTCCACACTAATACAAGTGCGAAAAGTTGTTTTTCAACACTAACACAAGTGCGAAAAGTTGTTTTTCAACACTAACACAAGTGCGAAAAGTGTTTTTTCCACACTAATACAACTGCAAAAGTGGTTTCCTGCACCAACACAAGTGCGAAAAGTGGTTTTTCAACACTAACACAAGTGCGAAAAGTGGTTTTTCAACACTATCACAAGTGCAAAAAGTGTTTTTTCCACACTAATACAAGTGCAAAAGTGGTTTCCTGCACCAACACAAGTGCGAAAAGTGGTTTTTCAACACTAACACAAGTGCGAAAAGTGGTTTTTCAACACTAACACAAGTGCGAAAAGTGTTTTTTCCACACTAATACAAGTGCAAAAGTGGTTTCCTGCACCAACACAAGTGCGAAAAGTGGTTTTTCAACACTAACACAAGTGCGAAAAGTGGTTTTTCAACACTATCACAAGTGCAAAAAGTGTTTTTTCCACACTAATACAAGTGCAAAAGTGGTTTCCTGCACCAACACAAGTGCGAAAAGTGGTTTTTCAACACAAACACAAGTGCGAAAAGTGGTTTTTCAACACTAACACAAGTGCGAAAAGTGGTTTCTCAACACTAACACAAGTGCGAAAAGTGGTTTTCAACACTATCACAAGTGTAAAAAGTGTTTTTTCCACACTAATACAAGTGCAAAAGTGGTTTCCTGCACCAACACAAGTGCGGAAAGTGGTTTTTCAACACTAACACAAGTGCGAAAAGTGGTTTTTCAACACTATCACAAGTGCAAAAAGTGTTTTTTTCCACACTAATACAAGTGTAAAAGTGGTTTCCTGCACCAACACAAGTGCGAAAAGTGGTTTTTCAGCACTAACACAAGTGCGAAAAGTGGTTTTTCAACACTATCACAAGTGCAAAAAGTGTTTTTTCCACACTAATACAAGTGCGAAAAGTTGTTTTTCAACACTAACACAAGTGCGAAAAGTTGTTTTTCAACACTAACACAAGTGCGAAAAGTGTTTTTTCCACACTAATACAACTGCAAAAGTGGTTTCCTGCACCAACACAAGTGCGAAAAGTGGTTTTTCAACACTAACACAAGTGCGAAAAGTGGTTTTTCAACACTAACACAAGTGTGAAAAGTGGTTTTTCCACACTAATACAAGTGCAAAAGTGGTTTCCTGCACCAACACAAGTGCGAAAAGTGGTTTTTCAACACTAACACAAGTGTAAAAAGTGTTTTTTCCACACTAATACAAGTGCAAAAGTGGTTTCCTGCACCAACACAAGTGCGGAAAGTGGTTTTTCAACACTAACACAAGTGCGAAAAGTGGTTTTTCAACACTATCACAAGTGCAAAAAGTGTTTTTTCCACACTAATACAAGTGTAAAAGTGGTTTCCTGCACCAACACAAGTGCGAAAAGTGGTTTTTCAACACTAACACAAGTGCGAAAAGTGGTTTTTCAACACTAACACAAGTGAGAAAAGTGGTTTTACAACACTAACACAAGTGCGAAAAGTATTTTTTCCACACTAATACAAGTGCAAAAGTGGTTTCCTGCACCAACACAAGTGCGAAAAGTGGTTTTTCAACACTAACACAAGTGCAAAAAGTGTTTTTTTCCACACTAATACAAGTGCAGAAAGTGGTTTTTCAACACTAACACAAGTGCAAAAAGTGTTTTTTCCACACTAATACAAGTGCAAAAGTGGTTTCCTGCACCAACACAAGTGCGAAAAGTGGTTTTTCAACACTAACACAACTGCGAAAAGTGGTTTTTCAACACTATCACAAGTGCAAAAAGTGTTTTTTCCACACTAATACAAGTGCAAAAGTGGTTTCCTGCAACAACACAAGTGCGAAAAGTGGTTTTTCAACACTAACACAAGTGCGAAAAGTGGTTTTTCAACACTAACACAAGTGCGAAAAGTGTTTTTTCCAAACTAATACAAGTGCAAAAGTGGTTTCCTGCACCAACACAAGTGCGAAAAGTGGTTTTTCAACATTAACACAAGTGCGAAAAGTGGTTTTTCCACACTAATACAAGTGCAAAAGTGGTTTCCTGCACCAACACAAGTGCGAAAAGTGGTTTTTCAACACTATCACAAGTGCAAAAAGTGTTTTTTCCACACTAATACAAGTGCGAAAAGTGGTTTTTCAACACTAACACAAGTGCGAAAAGTGGTTTTTCAACACTAACACAAGTGCGAAAAGTGTTTTTTCCACACTAATACAAGTGCAAAAGTGGTTTCCTGCACCAACTCAAGTGCGAAAAGTGGTTTTTCAACACTAACGCAAGTGCGAAAAGTGGTTTTTCAACACTATCACAAGTGCAAAAAGTGTTTTTTCCACACTAATACAAGTGTAAAAGTGGTTTCCTGCACCAACACAAGTGCGAAAAGTGGTTTTTCAGCACTAACACAAGTGCGAAAAGTCGTTTTTCAACACTATCACAAGTGCAAAAAGTGTTTTTTCCACACTAATACAAGTGCGAAAAGTTGTTTTTCAACACTAACACAAGTGCGAAAAGTTGTTTTTCAACACTAACACAAGTGCGAAAAGTGTTTTTTCCACACTAATACAACTGCAAAAGTGGTTTCCTGCACCAACACAAGTGCGAAAAGTGGTTTTTCAACACTAACACAAGTGCGAAAAGTGGTTTTTCAACACTAACACAAGTGTGAAAAGTGGTTTTTCCACACTAATACAAGTGCAAAAGTGGTTTCCTGCACCAACACAAGTGCGAAAAGTGGTTTTTCAACACTAACACAAGTGCGAAAAGTGGTTTTTCAACACTATCACAAGTGTAAAAAGTGTTTTTTCCACACTAATACAAGTGCAAAAGTGGTTTCCTGCACCAACACAAGTGCGGAAAGTGGTTTTTCAACACTAACACAAGTGCGAAAAGTGGTTTTTCAACACTATCACAAGTGCAAAAAGTGTTTTTTCCACACTAATACAAGTGTAAAAGTGGTTTCCTGCACCAACACAAGTGCGAAAAGTGGTTTTTCAACACTAACACAAGTGCGAAAAGTGGTTTTTCAACACTAACACAAGTGAGAAAAGTGGTTTTACAACACTAACACAAGTGCGAAAAGTATTTTTTCCACACTAATACAAGTGCAAAAGTGGTTTCCTGCACCAACACAAGTGCGAAAAGTGGTTTTTCAACACTAACACAAGTGCAAAAAGTGTTTTTTTCCACACTAATACAAGTGCAGAAAGTGGTTTTTCAACACTAACACAAGTGCAAAAAGTGTTTTTTCCACACTAATACAAGTGCAAAAGTGGTTTCCTGCACCAACACAAGTGCGAAAAGTGGTTTTTCAACACTAACACAACTGCGAAAAGTGGTTTTTCAACACTATCACAAGTGCAAAAAGTGTTTTTTCCACACTAATACAAGTGCAAAAGTGGTTTCCTGCAACAACACAAGTGCGAAAAGTGGTTTTTCAACACTAACACAAGTGCGAAAAGTGGTTTTTCAACACTAACACAAGTGCGAAAAGTGTTTTTTCCAAACTAATACAAGTGCAAAAGTGGTTTCCTGCACCAACACAAGTGCGAAAAGTGGTTTTTCAACATTAACACAAGTGAGAAAAGTGGTTTTTCCACACTAATACAAGTGCAAAAGTGGTTTCCTGCACCAACACAAGTGCGAAAAGTGGTTTTTCAACACTATCACAAGTGCAAAAAGTGTTTTTTGCCACACTAATACAAGTGCGAAAAGTGGTTTTTCAACACTAACACAAGTGCGAAAAGTTGTTTTTCAACACTAACACAAGTGCGAAAAGTGGTTTTCCACACTAATACAAGTGCAAAAGTGGTTTCCTGCACCAACACAAGTGCAAAAAGTGGTTTTTCAACACTAACACAAGTGCGAAAAGTGGTTTTGCCACACTAATACAAGTGCCAAAGTAGTTTCCTGCACCAACACAAGTGCGAAAAGTGGTTTTTCAACACTAACACAAGTGCGAAAAGTGGTTTTTCAACACTATCACAAGTGCAAAAAGTGTTTTTACCACACTAATACAAGTGCAAAAGTGGTTTCCTGCACCAACACAAGTGCGAAAAGTGGTTTTTCAACACTAACACAAGTGCGAAAAGTGGTTTTTCAACACTATCACAAGTGCAAAAAGTGTTTTTTCCACACTAATACAAGTGCAAAAGTGGTTTCCTGCACCAACACAAGTGCTAAAAGTGGTTTTTCAACACTAACACAAGTGCGAAAAGTGGTTTTTCAACACTATCACAAGTGCAAAAAGTGGTTTTTCCACACTAATGCAAGTGCAAAAGTGGTTTCCTGCACCAACACAAGTGCAAAATGTGGTTTTTCAACACTAACACAAGTGCGAAAAGTGGTTTTTCAACACTAACACAAGTGCGAAAAGTGGTTTTTCAACACTATCACAAGTGCAAAAAGTATTTTTTCCACACTAATACAAGTGCAAAAGTGGTTTCCTGCACCAACACAAGTGCCAAAAGTGGTTTTTCAACACTAACACAAGTGCAAAAAGTGTTTTTTTCCACACTAATACAAGTGCAGAAAGTGGTTTTTCAACACTAACACAAGTGCGAAAAGTGGTTTTTCCACACTAATACAAGTGCAAAAGTGGTTTCCTGCACCAACACAAGTGCGAAAAGTGGTTTTTCAACACTAACACAACTGCGAAAAGTGGTTTTTCAACACTATCACAAGTGCAAAAAGTGTTTTTTCCACACTAATACAAGTGCAAAAGTGGTTTCCTGCACCAACACAAGTGCGAAAAGTGGTTTTTCAACACTAACACAAGTGCGAAAAGTGGTTTTTCCACACTAATACAAGTGCAAAAGTGGTTTCCTGCACCAACAAAAGTGCGAAAAGTGGTTTTTCAACACTATCACAAGTGCAAAAAGTGTTTTTTCCACACTAATACAAGTGCGAAAAGTTGTTTTTCAACACTAACACAAGTGCGAAAAGTTGTTTTTCAACACTAACACAAGTGCGAAAAGTGGTTTTCCACACTAATACAAGTGCAAAAGTGGTTTCCTGCACCAACACAAGTGCGAAAAGTGGTTTTTCAACACTAACACAAGTGCGAAAAGTGGTTTTTCCACACTAATACAAGTGCCAAAGTGGTTTCCTGCACCAACACAAGTGCGAAAAGTGGTTTTTCAACACTAACACAAGTGCGAAAAGTGGTTTTTCAACACTATCACAAGTGCAAAAAGTGTTTTTTCCACACTAATACAAGTGCAAAAGTGGTTTCCTGCACCAACACAAGTGCGAAAAGTGGTTTTTCAACACTAACACAAGTGCAAAAAGTGGTTTTTCAACACTAACACAAGTGCGAAAAGTGTTTTTTCCACACTAATACAAGTGCAAAAGTGGTTTCCTGCACCAACACAAGTGCGAAAAGTGGTTTTTCAACACTAACACAAGTGCGAAAAGTGGTTTTTCAACACTATCACAAGTGCAAAAAGTGTTTTTTCCACACTAATACAAGTGCAAAAGTGGTTTCCTGCACCAACACAAGTGCGAAAAGTGGTTTTTCAACACAAACACAAGTGCGAAAAGTGGTTTTTCAACACTAACACAAGTGCGAAAAGTGGTTTCTCAACACTAACACAAGTGCGAAAAGTGGTTTTCAACACTATCACAAGTGTAAAAAGTGTTTTTTCCACACTAATACAAGTGCAAAAGTGGTTTCCTGCACCAACACAAGTGCGGAAAGTGGTTTTTCAACACTAACACAAGTGCGTAAAGTGGTTTTTCAACACTATCACAAGTGCAAAAAGTGTTTTTTCCACACTAATACAAGTGTAAAAGTGGTTTCCTGCACCAACACAAGTGCGAAAAGTGGTTTTTCAGCACTAACACAAGTGCGAAAAGTGGTTTTTCAACACTAACACAAGTGAGAAAAGTGGTTTTACAACACTAACACAAGTGCGAAAAGTGGTTTTTCCACACTAATACAAGTGCAAAAGTGGTTTCCTGCACAAACACAAGTGCGAAAGGTGGTTTTTCAACACTAACACAAGTGCGAAAAGTGGTTTTTCCACACTAATACAAATGCAAAAGTGGTTTCATGCACCAACACAAGTGCGAAAAGTGGTTTTTCAACACTAACACAAGTGCGAAAAGTGGTTTTTCAACACTATCACAAGTGTAAAAAGTGTTTTTTCCACACTAATACAAGTGCAAAAGTGGTTTCCAGCACCAACACAAGTGCGAAAAGTGGTTTTTCAACACTAACACAAGTGCGAAAAGTGGTTTTTCAACACTAACACAAGTGCGAAAAGTGTTTTTTGCACACTAATACAAGTGCAAAAGTGGTTTCCTGCACCAACACAAGTGTGAAAAGTGGTTTTTCAACACTAACACAAGTGCGAAAAGTGGTTTTTCAACACTAACACAAGTGCGAAAAGTGGTTTTTCAACACTATCACAAGTGTAAAAAGTGTTTTTTCTACACTAATACAAGTGCAAAAGTGGTTTCCTGCACCAACACAAGTGCGAAAAGTGGTTTTTCAACACTATCACAAGTGCAAAAAGTGTTTTTTCCACACTAATACAAGTGCAAAAGTGGTTTCCTGCACCAACACAAGTGCGAAAAGTGGTTTTTCAACACTAACACAAGTGCGAAAAGTGGTTTTTCAACACTAACACAAGTGCGAAAAGTGTTTTTTCCACACGAATACAAGTGCAAAAGTGGTTTCCTGCACCAATACAAGTGCGAAAGTGGTTTTTCAACACGAACACAAGTGCGAAAAGTGGTTTTTCAACACTAACACAAGTGCGAAAAGTGGTTTTTCCACACTAAAACAAGTGCAAAGGTGGTTTCCTGCACCAACACAAGTGCGAAAAGTGGTTTTTCAACACTAACACAAGTGCTAAAAGTGGTTTTTCAACACTATCACAAGTGCAAAAAGTGTTTTTTCCACACTAATACAAGTGCAAAAGTGGTTCCTGCACCAACACAAGTGCGAAAAGTGGTTTTTCAACACTAACACAAGTGCGAAAAGTGGTTTTTCAACACTAACACAAGTGCGAAAAGTGTTTTTTCCACACTAATACAAGTGCAAAAGTGGTTTCCTGCACCAACACAAGTGCGGAAAGTGGTTTTTCAACACTAACACAAGTGCGAAAAGTGGTTTTTCAACACTAACACAAGTGCGAAAAGTGGTTTTTCCACACTAAAACAAGTGCAAAGGTGGTTTCCTGCACCAACACAAGTGCGAAAAGTGGTTTTTCAACACTAACACAAGTGCTAAAAGTGGTTTTTCAACACTATCACAAGTGCAAAAAGTGTTTTTTCCACACTAATACAAGTGCAAAAGTGGTTCCTGCACCAACACAAGTGCGAAAAGTGGTTTTTCAACACTAACACAAGTGCGAAAAGTGGTTTTTCAACACTAACACAAGTGCGAAAAGTGGTTTTTCCACACTAATACAAGTGCAAAAGTGGTTTCCTGCACCAACACAGGTGCGAAAAGTGGTTTTTCAACACTAACACAAGTGCGAAAAGTGGTTTTTCAACACTAACACAAGTGCGAAAAGTGGTTTTTCCACACTAATACAAGTGCAAAAGTGGTTTTTCAACACTATCACAAGTGCAAAAAGTGTTTTTTCTGCACTAATACAAGTGCGAAAAGTGGTTTTTCAACACTAACACAAGTGCGAAAAGTGGTTTTTCCACACTAATACAAGTGCAAAAGTGGTTTCCTGCACCAACACAAGTGCGAAAAGTGGTTTTTCAACACTAACACAAGTGCGAAAAGTGGTTTTTCCACACTAATACAAGTGCAAAAGTGGTTTCCTGCACCAACACAAGTGCGAAAAGTGGTTTTTCAACACTAACACAACTGCGAAAAGTGGTTTTTCAACACTATCACAAGTGCAAAAAGTGTTTTTTCCACACTAATACAAGTGCAAAAGTGGTTTCCTGCAACAACACAAGTGCGAAAAGTGGTTTTTCAACACTAACACAAGTGCGAAAAGTGGTTTTTCAACACTAACACAAGTGCGAAAAGTGTTTTTTCCAAACTAATACAAGTGCAAAAGTGGTTTCCTGCACCAACACAAGTGCGAAAAGTGGTTTTTCAACATTAACACAAGTGCGAAAAGTGGTTTTTCCACACTAATACAAGTGCAAAAGTGGTTTCCTGCACCAACACAACTGCGAAAAGTGGTTTTTCAACACTATCACAAGTGCAAAAAGTGTTTTTCCCACACTAATACAAGTGCGAAAAGTGGTTTTTCAACACTAACACAAGTGCGAAAAGTTGTTTTTCAACACTAACACAAGTGCGAAAAGTGGTTTTTCCACACTAATACAAGTGCAAAAGTGGTTTCCTGCACCAACACAAGTGCAAAAAGTGGTTTTTCAACACTAACACAAGTGCGAAAAGTGGTTTTGCCACACTAATACAAGTGCCAAAGTAGTTTCCTGCACCAACACAAGTGCGAAAAGTGGTTTTTCAACACTAACACAAGTGCGAAAAGTGGTTTTTCAACACTATCACAAGTGCAAAAAGTGTTTTTTCCACACTAATACAAGTGCAAAAGTGGTTTCCTGCACCAACACAAGTGCGAAAAGTGGTTTTTCAACACTAACACAAGTGCGAAAAGTGGTTTTTCAACACTATCACAAGTGCAAAAAGTGTTTTTTCCACACTAATACAAGTGCAAAAGTGGTTTCCTGCACCAACACAAGTGCTAAAAGTGGTTTTTCAACACTAACACAAGTGCAAAAAGTGGTTTTTCAACACTATCACAAGTGCAAAAAGTGGATTTTCCACACTAATACAAGTGCAAAAGTGGTTTCCTGCACCAACACAAGTGCAAAATGTGGTTTTTCAACACTAACACAAGTGCGAAAAGTGGTTTTTCAACACTAACACAAGTGCGAAAAGTGGTTTTTCAACACTATCACAAGTGCAAAAAGTATTTTTTCCACACTAATACAAGTGCAAAAGTGGTTTCCTGCATCAACACAAGTGCCAAAAGTGGTTTTTCAACACTAACACAAGTGCAAAAAGTGTTTTTTTCCACACTAATACAAGTGCAGAAAGTGGTTTTTCAACACTAACACAAGTGCGAAAAGTGGTTTTTCCACACTAATACAAGTGCAAAAGTGGTTTCCTGCACCAACACAAGTGCGAAAAGTGGTTTTTCAACACTAACACAACTGCGAAAAGTGGTTTTTCAACACTATCACAAGTGCAAAAAGTGTTTTTTCCACACTAATACAAGTGCAAAAGTGGTTTCCTGCACCAACACAAGTGCGAAAGGTGGTTTTTCAACACTAACACAAGTGCGAAAAGTGGTTTTTCAACACTAACACAAGTGCGAAAAGTGTTTTTTCCACACTAATACAAGTGCAAAAGTGGTTTCCTGCACCAACACAAGTGCGAAAAGTGGTTTTTCAACACTAACACAAGTGCGAAAAGTGGTTTTTCCACACTAATACAAGTGCAAAAGTGGTTTCCTGCACCAACACAAGTGCGAAAAGTGGTTTTTCAACACTATCACAAGTGCAAAAAGTGTTTTTTTCCACACTAATACAAGTGCGAAAAGTTGTTTTTCAACACTAACACAAGTGCGAAAAGTTGTTTTTCAACACTAACACAAGTGTGAAAAGTGGTTTTTCAACACTATCACAAGTGCAAAAAGTGTTTTTTCCACACTAATACAAGTGCAAAAGTGGTTTCCTGCACCAACACAAGTGCGAAAAGTGGTTTTTCAACACTAACACAAGTGCGAAAAGTGGTTTTTCAACACTAACACAAGTGCGAAAAGTGTTTTTTCCACACTAATACAAGTGCAAAAGTGGTTTCCTGCACCAACACAAGTGCGAAAAGTGGTTTTTCAACACTAACACAAGTGCGAAAAGTGGTTTTTCCACACTAATACAAGTGCAAAAGTGGTTTCCTGCACCAACACAAGTGCGAAAAGTGGTTTTTCAACACTATCACAAGTGCAAAAAGTGTTTTTTCCACACTAATACAAGTGCGAAAAGTTGTTTTTCAACACTAACACAAGTGCGAAAAGTTGTTTTTCAACACTAACACAAGTGCGAAAAGTGGTTTTCCACACTAATACAAGTGCAAAAGTGGTTTCCTGCACCAACACAAGTGCGAAAAGTGGTTTTTTCAACACTAACACAAGTGCGAAAAGTGGTTTTTCCACACTAATACAAGTGCCAAAGTGGTTTCCTGCACCAACACAAGTGCGAAAAGTGGTTTTTCAACACTAACACAAGTGCGAAAAGTGGTTTTTCAACACTATCACAAGTGCAAAAAGTGTTTTTTCCACACTAATACAAGTGCAAAAGTGGTTTCCTGCACCAACACAAGTGCGAAAAGTGGTTTTTCAACACTAACACAAGTGCGAAAAGTGGTTTTTCAACACTAACACAAGTGCGAAAAGTGTTTTTTCCACACTAATACAAGTGCAAAAGTGGTTTCCTGCACCAACACAAGTGCGAAAAGTGGTTTTTCAACACAAACACAAGTGCGAAAAGTGGTTTTTCAACACTAACACAAGTGCGAAAAGTGGTTTCTCAACACTAACACAAGTGCGAAAAGTGTTTTTTCCACACTAATACAACTGCAAAAGTGGTTTCCTGCACCAACACAAGTGCGAAAAGTGGTTTTTCAACACTAACACAAGTGCGAAAAGTGGTTTTTCAACACTAATACAAGTGCAAAAGTGGTTTCCTGCACCAACACAAGTGCGAAAAGTGGTTTTTCAACATTAACACAAGTGCGAAAAGTGGTTTTTCCACACTAATACAAGTGCAAAAGTGGTTTCCTGCACCAACACAAGTGCGAAAAGTGGTTTTTCAACACTATCACAAGTGCAAAAAGTGTTTTTTCCACACTAATACAAGTGCGAAAAGTGGTTTTTCAACACTAACACAAGTGCGAAAAGTTGTTTTTCAACACTAACACAAGTGCGAAAAGTGGTTTTTCCACACTAATACAAGTGCAAAAGTGGTTTCCTGCACCAACACAAGTGCAAAAAGTGGTTTTTCAACACTAACACAAGTGCGAAAAGTGGTTTTGCCACACTAATACAAGTGCCAAAGTAGTTTCCTGCACCAACACAAGTGCGAAAAGTGGTTTTTCAACACTAACACAAGTGCGAAAAGTGGTTTTTCAACACTATCACAAGTGCAAAAAGTGTTTTTTCCACACTAATACAAGTGCAAGTGTGGTTTCCTGCACCAACACAAGTGCGAAAAGTGGTTTTTCAACACTAACACAAGTGCGAAAAGTGGTTTTTCAACACTATCACAAGTGCAAAAAGTGTTTTTTCCACACTAATACAAGTGCAAAAGTGGTTTCCTGCACCAACACAAGTGCTAAAAGTGGTTTTTCAACACTAACACAAGTGCGAAAAGTGGTTTTTCAACACTATCACAAGTGCAAAAAGTGGATTTTCCACACTAATACAAGTGCAAAAGTGGTTTCCTGCACCAACACAAGTGCAAAATGTGGTTTTTCAACACTAACACAAGTGCGAAAAGTGGTTTTTCAACACTAACACAAGTGCGAAAAGTGGTTTTTCAACACTATCACAAGTGCAAAAAGTATTTTTTCCACACTAATACAAGTGCAAAAGTGGTTTCCTGCACCAACACAAGTGCCAAAAGTGGTTTTTCAACACTAACACAAGTGCAAAAAGTGTTTTTTTCCACACTAATACAAGTGCAGAAAGTGGTTTTTCAACACTAACACAAGTGCGAAAAGTGGTTTTTCCACACTAATACAAGTGCAAAAGTGGTTTCCTGCACCAACACAAGTGCAAAAAGTGGTTTTTCAACACTAACACAACTGCGAAAAGTGGTTTTTCAACACTATCGCAAGTGCAAAAAGTGTTTTTTCCACACTAATACAAGTGCAAAAGTGGTTTCCTGCACCAACACAAGTGCGAAAAGTGGTTTTTCAACACTAACACAAGTGCGAAAAGTGGTTTTTCAACACTAACACAAGTGCGAAAAGTGTTTTTTCCACACTAATACAAGTGCAAAAGTGGTTTCCTGCACCAACACAAGTGCGAAAAGTGGTTTTTCAACACTAACACAAGTGCGAAAAGTGGTTTTTCCACACTAATACAAGTGCAAAAGTGGTTTCCTGCACCAACACAAGTGCGAAAAGTGGTTTTTCAACACTATCACAAGTGCAAAAAGTGTTTTTTCCACACTAATACAAGTGCGAAAAGTTGTTTTTCAACACTAACACAAGTGCGAAAAGTTGTTTTTCAACACTAACACAAGTGCGAAAAGTGGTTTTCCACACTAATACAAGTGCAAAAGTGGTTTCCTGCACCAACACAAGTGCGAAAAGTGGTTTTTCAACACTAACACAAGTGCGAAAAGTGGTTTTTCCACACTAATACAAGTGCCAAAGTGGTTTCCTGCACCAACACAAGTGCGAAAAGTGGTTTTTCAACACTAACACAAGTGCGAAAAGTGGTTTTTCAACCCTATCACAAGTGCAAAAAGTGTTTTTTCCACACTAATACAAGTGCAAACGTGGTTTCCTGCACCAACACAAGTGCGAAAAGTGGTTTTTCAACACTAACACAAGTGCGAAAAGTGGTTTTTCAACACTAACACAAGTGCGAAAAGTGTTTTTTCCACACTAATACAAGTGCAAAAGTGGTTTCCTGCACCAACACAAGTGCGAAAAGTGGTTTTTCAACACTAACACAAGTGCGAAAAGTGGTTTTTCAACACTATCACAAGTGCAAAAAGTGTTTTTTCCACACTAATACAAGTGCAAAAGTGGTTTCCTGCACCAACACAAGTGCGAAAAGTGGTTTTTCAACACAAACACAAGTGCGAAAAGTGGTTTTTCAACACTAACACAAGTGCGAAAAGTGGTTTCTCAACACTAACACAAGTGCGAAAAGTGTTTTTTCCACACTAATACAACTGCAAAAGTGGTTTCCTGCACCAACACAAGTGCGAAAAGTGGTTTTTCAACACTAACACAAGTGCGAAAAGTGGTTTTTCAACACTAACACAAGTGCGAAAAGTGGTTTTTCCACACTAATACAAGTGCAAAAGTGGTTTCCTGCACCAACACAAGTGCGAAAAGTGGTTTTTCAACACTAACACAAGTGCGAAAAGTGGTTTTTCAACACTATCACAAGTGTAAAAAGTGTTTTTTCCACACTAATACAAGTGCAAAAGTGGTTTCCTGCACCAACACAAGTGCGAAAAGTGGTTTTTCAACACTAACACAGTGCGAAAAGTGGTTTTTCAACACTATCACAAGTGCAAAAAGTGTTTTTTCCACACTAAAACAAGTGCAAAAGTGGTTTCCTGCAC
Organism: Myxine glutinosa; assembly: GCF_964187855.1. Classification (NCBI taxonomy): domain Eukaryota; kingdom Metazoa; phylum Chordata; class Myxini; order Myxiniformes; family Myxinidae; genus Myxine; species Myxine glutinosa. The sequence goes on along the minus strand of NW_027618378.1, from coordinate 22,924 downwards.
CAACACAAGTGCGAAAAGTGGTTTTTCAACACAAACACAAGTGCGAAAAGTGGTTTTTCAACACTAACACAAGTGCGAAAAGTGGTTTCTCAACACTAACACAAGTGCGAAAAGTGTTTTTTCCACACTAATACAACTGCAAAAGTGGTTTCCTGCACCAACACAAGTGCGAAAAGTGGTTTTTCAACACTAACACAAGTGCGAAAAGTGGTTTTCAACACTAACACAAGTGTGAAAAGTGGTTTTTCAACACTATCACAAGTGCAAAAAGTGTTTTTTCCACACTAATACAAGTGCAAAAGTGGTTTCCTGCACCAACACAAGTGCGAAAAGTGGTTTTTCAACACTAACACAAGTGCGAAAAGTGGTTTTCAACACTAACACAACTGCGAAAAGTGGTTTTTCAACACTATCACAAGTGCAAAAAGTGTTTTTTCCACACTAATACAAGTGCAAAAGTGGTTTCCTGCACCAACACAAGTGCGAAAAGTGGTTTTTCAACACTAACACAAGTGCGAAAAGTGGTTTTTCAACACTAACACAAGTGCGAAAAGTGTTTTTTCCACACTAATACAAGTGCAAAAGTGGTTTCCTGCACCAACACAAGTGCGAAAAGTGGTTTTTCAACACTAACACAAGTGCGAAAAGTGGTTTTTCCACACTAATACAAGTGCAAAAGTGGTTTCCTGCACCAACACAAGTGCGAAAAGTGGTTTTTCAACACTATCACAAGTGCAAAAAGTGTTTTTTCCACACTAATACAAGTGCGAAAAGTTGTTTTTCAACACTAACACAAGTGCGAAAAGTTGTTTTTCAACACTAACACAAGTGCGAAAAGTGGTTTTCCACACTAATACAAGTGCAAAAGTGGTTTCCTGCACCAACACAAGTGCGAAAAGTGGTTTTTCAACACTAACACAAGTGCGAAAAGTGGTTTTTCAACACTATCACAAGTGCAAAAAGTGTTTTTTCCACACTAATACAAGTGCAAAAGTGGTTTCCTGCACCAACACAAGTGCGAAAAGTGGTTTTTCAACACTAACACAAGTGCGAAAAGTGGTTTTTCAACACTAACACAAGTGCGAAAGGTGTTTTTTCCACACTAATACAAGTGCAAAAGTGGTTTCCTGCACCAACACAAGTGCTAAAAGTGGTTTTTCAACACTAACACAAGTGCGAAAAGTGGTTTTTCAACACTATCACAAGTGCAAAAAGTGGTTTTTCCACACTAATACAAGTGCAAAAGTGGTTTCCTGCACCAACACAAGTGCAAAATGTGGTTTTTCAACACTAACACAAGTGCGAAAAGTGGTTTTTCAACACTAACACAAGTGCGAAAAGTGGTTTTTCAACACTAACACAAGTGCGAAAAGTGGTTTCTCAACACTAACACAAGTGCGAAAAGTGTTTTTTCCACACTAATACAACTGCAAAAGTGGTTTCCTGCACCAACACAAGTGCGAAAAGTGGTTTTTCAACACTAACACAAGTGCGAAAAGTGGTTTTTCAACACTAATACAAGTGCAAAAGTGGTTTCCTGCACCAACACAAGTGCGAAAAGTGGTTTTTCAACATTAACACAAGTGCGAAAAGTGGTTTTTCCACACTAATACAAGTGCAAAAGTGGTTTCCTGCACCAACACAAGTGCGAAAAGTGGTTTTTCAACACTATCACAAGTGCAAAAAGTGTTTTTTCCACACTAATACAAGTGCGAAAAGTGGTTTTTCAACACTAACACAAGTGCGAAAAGTTGTTTTTCAACACTAACACAAGTGCGAAAAGTGGTTTTTCCACACTAATACAAGTGCAAAAGTGGTTTCCTGCACCAACACAAGTGCAAAAAGTGGTTTTTCAACACTAACACAAGTGCGAAAAGTGGTTTTGCCACACTAATACAAGTGCCAAAGTAGTTTCCTGCACCAACACAAGTGCGAAAAGTGGTTTTTCAACACTAACACAAGTGCGAAAAGTGGTTTTTCAACACTATCACAAGTGCAAAAAGTGTTTTTTCCACACTAATACAAGTGCAAGTGTGGTTTCCTGCACCAACACAAGTGCGAAAAGTGGTTTTTCAACACTAACACAAGTGCGAAAAGTGGTTTTTCAACACTATCACAAGTGCAAAAAGTGTTTTTTCCACACTAATACAAGTGCAAAAGTGGTTTCCTGCACCAACACAAGTGCTAAAAGTGGTTTTTCAACACTAACACAAGTGCGAAAAGTGGTTTTTCAACACTATCACAAGTGCAAAAAGTGGATTTTCCACACTAATACAAGTGCAAAAGTGGTTTCCTGCACCAACACAAGTGCAAAATGTGGTTTTTCAACACTAACACAAGTGCGAAAAGTGGTTTTTCAACACTAACACAAGTGCGAAAAGTGGTTTTTCAACACTATCACAAGTGCAAAAAGTATTTTTTCCACACTAATACAAGTGCAAAAGTGGTTTCCTGCACCAACACAAGTGCCAAAAGTGGTTTTTCAACACTAACACAAGTGCAAAAAGTGTTTTTTTCCACACTAATACAAGTGCAGAAAGTGGTTTTTCAACACTAACACAAGTGCGAAAAGTGGTTTTTCCACACTAATACAAGTGCAAAAGTGGTTTCCTGCACCAACACAAGTGCAAAAAGTGGTTTTTCAACACTAACACAACTGCGAAAAGTGGTTTTTCAACACTATCGCAAGTGCAAAAAGTGTTTTTTCCACACTAATACAAGTGCAAAAGTGGTTTCCTGCACCAACACAAGTGCGAAAAGTGGTTTTTCAACACTAACACAAGTGCGAAAAGTGGTTTTTCAACACTAACACAAGTGCGAAAAGTGTTTTTTCCACACTAATACAAGTGCAAAAGTGGTTTCCTGCACCAACACAAGTGCGAAAAGTGGTTTTTCAACACTAACACAAGTGCGAAAAGTGGTTTTTCCACACTAATACAAGTGCAAAAGTGGTTTCCTGCACCAACACAAGTGCGAAAAGTGGTTTTTCAACACTATCACAAGTGCAAAAAGTGTTTTTTCCACACTAATACAAGTGCGAAAAGTTGTTTTTCAACACTAACACAAGTGCGAAAAGTTGTTTTTCAACACTAACACAAGTGCGAAAAGTGGTTTTCCACACTAATACAAGTGCAAAAGTGGTTTCCTGCACCAACACAAGTGCGAAAAGTGGTTTTTCAACACTAACACAAGTGCGAAAAGTGGTTTTTCCACACTAATACAAGTGCCAAAGTGGTTTCCTGCACCAACACAAGTGCGAAAAGTGGTTTTTCAACACTAACACAAGTGCGAAAAGTGGTTTTTCAACACTATCACAAGTGCAAAAAGTGTTTTTTCCACACTAATACAAGTGCAAACGTGGTTTCCTGCACCAACACAAGTGCGAAAAGTGGTTTTTCAACACTAACACAAGTGCGAAAAGTGGTTTTTCAACACTAACACAAGTGCGAAAAGTGTTTTTTCCACACTAATACAAGTGCAAAAGTGGTTTCCTGCACCAACACAAGTGCTAAAAGTGGTTTTTCAACACTAACACAAGTGCGAAAAGTGGTTTTTCAACACTATCACAAGTGCAAAAAGTGGTTTTTCCACACTAATACAAGTGCAAAAGTGGTTTCCTGCACCAACACAAGTGCAAAATGTGGTTTTTCAACACTAACACAAGTGCGAAAAGTGGTTTTTCAACACTAACACAAGTGCGAAAAGTGGTTTTTCAACACTATCACAAGTGCAAAAAGTATTTTTTCCACACTATCACAAGTGCAAAAAGTATTTTTTCCACACTAATACAAGTGCAAAAGTGGTTTCCTGCACCAACACAAGTGCCAAAAGTGGTTTTTCAACACTAACACAAGTGCAAAAAGTGTTTTTTTCCACACTAATACAAGTGCAGAAAGTGGTTTTTCAACACTAACACAAGTGCGAAAAGTGGTTTTTCCACACTAATACAAGTGCAAAAGTGGTTTCCTGCACCAACACAAGTGCGAAAAGTGGTTTTTCAACACTAACACAACTGCGAAAAGTGGTTTTTCAACACTATCACAAGTGCAAAAAGTGTTTTTTCCACACTAATACAAGTGCAAAAGTGGTTTCCTGCACCAACACAAGTGCGAAAAGTGGTTTTTCAACACTAACACAAGTGCAAAAAGTGGTTTTTCAACACTAACACAAGTGCGAAAAGTGTTTTTTCCACACTAATACAAGTGCAAAAGTGGTTTCCTGCACCAACACAAGTGCGAAAAGTGGTTTTTCAACACTAACACAAGTGCGAAAAGTGGTTTTTCCACACTAATACAAGTGCAAAAGTGGTTTCCTGCACCAACACAAGTGCGAAAAGTGGTTTTTCAACACTATCACAAGTGCAAAAAGTGTTTTTTCCACACTAATACAAGTGCGAAAAGTTGTTTTTCAACACTAACACAAGTGCGAAAAGTTGTTTTTCAACACTAACACAAGTGCGAAAAGTGGTTTTCCACACTAATACAAGTGCAAAAGTGGTTTCCTGCACCAACACAAGTGCGAAAAGTGGTTTTTCAACACTAACACAAGTGCGAAAAGTGGTTTTTCCACACTAATACAAGTGCCAAAGTGGTTTCCTGCACCAACACAAGTGCGAAAAGTGGTTTTTCAACACTAACACAAGTGCGAAAAGTGGTTTTTCAACACTATCACAAGTGCAAAAAGTGTTTTTTCCACACTAATACAAGTGCAAAAGTGGTTTCCTGCACCAACACAAGTGCGAAAAGTGGTTTTTCAACACTAACACAAGTGCGAAAAGTGGTTTTTCAACACTAACACAAGTGCGAAAAGTGTTTTTTCCACACTAATACAAGTGCAAAAGTGGTTTCCTGCACCAATACAAGTGCGAAAAGTGGTTTTTCAACACTAACACAAGTGCGAAAAGTGGTTTTTCAACACTATCACAAGTGCAAAAAGTGTTTTTTCCACACTAATACAAGTGCAAAAGTGGTTTCCTGCACCAACACAAGTGCGAAAAGTGGTTTTTCAACACAAACACAAGTGCGAAAAGTGGTTTTTCAACACTAACACAAGTGCGATAAGTGGTTTCTCAACACTAACACAAGTGCGAAAAGTGTTTTTTCCACACTAATACAACTGCAAAAGTGGTTTCCTGCACCAACACAAGTGCGAAAAGTGGTTTTTCAACACTAACACAAGTGCGAAAAGTGGTTTTTCAACACTAACACAAGTGCGAAAAGTGGTTTTTCCACACTAATACAAGTGCAAAAGTGGTTTCCTGCACCAACACAAGTGCGAAAAGTGGTTTTTCAACACTAACACAAGTGCGAAAAGTGGTTTTTCAACACTATCACAAGTGTAAAAAGTGTTTTTTCCACACTAATACAAGTGCAAAAGTGGTTTCCTGCACCAACACAAGTGCGAAAAGTGGTTTTTCAACACTAACACAGTGCGAAAAGTGGTTTTTCAACACTATCACAAGTGCAAAAAGTGTTTTTTCCACACTAAAACAAGTGCAAAAGTGGTTTCCTGCACCAACACAAGTGCGAAAAGTGGTTTTTCAACACAAACACAAGTGCGAAAAGTGGTTTTTCAACACTAACACAAGTGCGAAAAGTGGTTTCTCAACACTAACACAAGTGCGAAAAGTGTTTTTTCCACACTAATACAACTGCAAAAGTGGTTTCCTGCACCAACACAAGTGCGAAAAGTGGTTTTTCAACACTAACACAAGTGCGAAAAGTGGTTTTCAACACTAACACAAGTGTGAAAAGTGGTTTTTCAACACTATCACAAGTGCAAAAAGTGTTTTTTCCACACTAATACAAGTGCAAAAGTGGTTTCCTGCACCAACACAAGTGCGAAAAGTGGTTTTTCAACACTAACACAAGTGCGAAAAGTGGTTTTCAACACTAACACAACTGCGAAAAGTGGTTTTTCAACACTATCACAAGTGCAAAAAGTGTTTTTTCCACACTAATACAAGTGCAAAAGTGGTTTCCTGCACCAACACAAGTGCGAAAAGTGGTTTTTCAACACTAACACAAGTGCGAAAAGTGGTTTTTCAACACTAACACAAGTGCGAAAAGTGTTTTTTCCACACTAATACAAGTGCAAAAGTGGTTTCCTGCACCAACACAAGTGCGAAAAGTGGTTTTTCAACACTAACACAAGTGCGAAAAGTGGTTTTTCCACACTAATACAAGTGCAAAAGTGGTTTCCTGCACCAACACAAGTGCGAAAAGTGGTTTTTCAACACTATCACAAGTGCAAAAAGTGTTTTTTCCACACTAATACAAGTGCGAAAAGTTGTTTTTCAACACTAACACAAGTGCGAAAAGTTGTTTTTCAACACTAACACAAGTGCGAAAAGTGGTTTTCCACACTAATACAAGTGCAAAAGTGGTTTCCTGCACCAACACAAGTGCGAAAAGTGGTTTTTCAACACTAACACAAGTGCGAAAAGTGGTTTTCCACACTAATACAAGTGCCAAAGTGGTTTCCTGCACCAACACAAGTGCGAAAAGTGGTTTTTCAACACTAACACAAGTGCGAAAAGTGGTTTTTCAACACTATCACAAGTGCAAAAAGTGTTTTTTCCACACTAATACAAGTGCAAAAGTGGTTTCCTGCACCAACACAAGTGCGAAAAGTGGTTTTTCAACACTAACACAAGTGCGAAAAGTGGTTTTTCAACACTAACACAAGTGCGAAAAGTGTTTTTTCCACACTAATACAAGTGCAAAAGTGGTTTCCTGCACCAACACAAGTGCGAAAAGTGGTTTTTCAACACTAACACAAGTGCGAAAAGTGGTTTTTCCACACTAATACAAGTGCAAAAGTGGTTTCCTGCACCAACACAAGTGCGAAAAGTGGTTTTTCAACACTATCACAAGTGCAAAAAGTGTTTTTTCCACACTAATACAAGTGCGAAAAGTTGTTTTTCAACACTAACACAAGTGCGAAAAGTTGTTTTTCAACACTAACACAAGTGCGAAAAGTGGTTTTCCACACTAATACAAGTGCAAAAGTGGTTTCCTGCACCAACACAAGTGCGAAAAGTGGTTTTTCAACACTAACACAAGTGCGAAAAGTGGTTTTCCACACTAATACAAGTGCCAAAGTGGTTTCCTGCACCAACACAAGTGCGAAAAGTGGTTTTTCAACACTAACACAAGTGCGAAAAGTGGTTTTTCAACACTATCACAAGTGCAAAAAGTGTTTTTTCCACACTAATACAAGTGCAAAAGTGGTTTCCTGCACCAACACAAGTGCGAAAAGTGGTTTTTCAACACTAACACAAGTGCGAAAAGTGGTTTTTCAACACTAACACAAGTGCGAAAAGTGTTTTTTCCACACTAATACAAGTGCAAAAGTGGTTTCCTGCACCAATACAAGTGCGAAAAGTGGTTTTTCAACACTAACACAAGTGCGAAAAGTGGTTTTTCAACACTATCACAAGTGCAAAAAGTGTTTTTTCCACACTAATACAAGTGCAAAAGTGGTTTCCTGCACCAACACAAGTGCGAAAAGTGGTTTTTCAACACAAACACAAGTGCGAAAAGTGGTTTTTCAACACTAACACAAGTGCGATAAGTGGTTTCTCAACACTAACACAAATGCGAAAAGTGTTTTTTCCACACTAATACAACTGCAAAAGTGGTTTCCTGCACCAACACAAGTGCGAAAAGTGGTTTTTCAACACTAACACAAGTGCGAAAAGTGGTTTTTCAACACTAACACAAGTGCGAAAAGTGGTTTTTCCACACTAATACAAGTGCAAAAGTGGTTTCCTGCACCAACACAAGTGCGAAAAGTGGTTTTTCAACACTAACACAAGTGCGAAAAGTGGTTTTTCAACACTATCACAAGTGTAAAAAGTGTTTTTTCCACACTAATACAAGTGCAAAAGTGGTTTCCTGCACCAACACAAGTGCGAAAAGTGGTTTTTCAACACTAACACAGTGCGAAAAGTGGTTTTTCAACACTATCACAAGTGCAAAAAGTGTTTTTTCCACACTAAAACAAGTGCAAAAGTGGTTTCCTGCACCAACACAAGTGCGAAAAGTGGTTTTTCAACACAAACACATGTGCGAAAAGTGGTTTTTCAACACAAACACAAGTGCGAAAAGTGGTTTCTCAACACTAACACAAGTGCGAAAAGTGTTTTTTCCACACTAATACAACTGCAAAAGTGGTTTCCTGCACCAACACAAGTGCGAAAAGTGGTTTTTCAACACTAACACAAGTGCGAAAAGTGGTTTTCAACACTAACACAAGTGTGAAAAGTGGTTTTTCAACACTATCACAAGTGCAAAAAGTGTTTTTTCCACACTAATACAAGTGCAAAAGTGGTTTCCTGCACCAACACAAGTGCGAAAAGTGGTTTTTCAACACTAACACAAGTGCGAAAAGTGGTTTTCAACACTAACACAACTGCGAAAAGTGGTTTTTCAACACTATCACAAGTGCAAAAAGTGTTTTTTCCACACTAATACAAGTGCAAAAGTGGTTTCCTGCACCAACACAAGTGCGAAAAGTGGTTTTTCAACACTAACACAAGTGCGAAAAGTGGTTTTTCAACACTAACACAAGTGCGAAAAGTGTTTTTTCCACACTAATACAAGTGCAAAAGTGGTTTCCTGCACCAACACAAGTGCGAAAAGTGGTTTTTCAACACTAACACAAGTGCGAAAAGTGGTTTTTCCACACTAATACAAGTGCAAAAGTGGTTTCCTGCACCAACACAAGTGCGAAATGTGGTTTTTCAACACTATCACAAGTGCAAAAAGTGTTTTTTCCACACTAATACAAGTGCGAAAAGTTGTTTTTCAACACTAACACAAGTGCGAAAAGTTGTTTTTCAACACTAACACAAGTGCGAAAAGTGGTTTTCCACACTAATACAAGTGCAAAAGTGGTTTCCTGCACCAACACAAGTGCGAAAAGTGGTTTTTCAACACTAACACAAGTGCGAAAAGTGGTTTTTCCACACTAATACAAGTGCCAAAGTGGTTTCCTGCACCAACACAAGTGCGAAAAGTGGTTTTTCAACACTAACACAAGTGCGAAAAGTGGTTTTTCAACACTATCACAAGTGCAAAAAGTGTTTTTTCCACACTAATACAAGTGCAAAAGTGGTTTCCTGCACCAACACAAGTGCGAAAAGTGGTTTTTCAACACTAACACAAGTGCGAAAAGTGGTTTTTCAACACTAACACAAGTGCGAAAAGTGTTTTTTCCACACTAATACAAGTGCAAAAGTGGTTTCCTGCACCAACACAAGTGCTAAAAGTGGTTTTTCAACACTAACACAAGTGCGAAAAGTGGTTTTTCAACACTATCACAAGTGCAAAAAGTGGTTTTTCCACACTAATACAAGTGCAAAAGTGGTTTCCTGCACCAACACAAGTGCAAAATGTGGTTTTTCAACACTAACACAAGTGCGAAAAGTGGTTTTTCAACACTAACACAAGTGCGAAAAGTGGTTTTTCAACACTATCACAAGTGCAAAAAGTATTTTTTCCACACTAATACAAGTGCAAAAGTGGTTTCCTGCACCAACACAAGTGCCAAAAGTGGTTTTTCAACACTAACACAAGTGCAAAAAGTGTTTTTTTCCACACTAATACAAGTGCAGAAAGTGGTTTTTCAACACTAACACAAGTGCGAAAAGTGGTTTTTCCACACTAATACAAGTGCAAAAGTGGTTTCCTGCACCAACACAAGTGCGAAAAGTGGTTTTTCAACACTAACACAACTGCGAAAAGTGGTTTTTCAACACTATCACAAGTGCAAAAAGTGTTTTTTCCACACTAATACAAGTGCAAAAGTGGTTTCCTGCACCAACACACGTGCGAAAAGTGGTTTTTCAACACTAACACAAGTGCGAAAAGTGGTTTTTCAACACTAACACAATTGCGAAAAGTGTTTTTTCCACACTAATACAAGTGCAAAAGTGGTTTCCTGCACCAACACAAGTGCGAAAAGTGGTTTTTCAACACTAACACAAGTGCGAAAAGTGGTTTTTCCACACTAATACAAGTGCAAAAGTGGTTTCCTGCAACAACACAAGTGCGAAAAGTGGTTTTTCAACACTATCACAAGTGCAAAAAGTGTTTTTTCCACACTAATACAAGTGCGAAAAGTTGTTTTTCAACACTAACACAAGTGCGAAAAGTTGTTTTTCAACACTAACACAAGTGCGAAAAGTGGTTTTCCACACTAATACAAGTGCAAAAGTGGTTTCCTGCACCAACACAAGTGCGAAAAGTGGTTTTTCAACACTAACACAAGTGCGAAAAGTGGTTTTTCCACACTAATACAAGTGCCAAAGTGGTTTCCTGCACCAACACAAGTGCGAAAAGTGGTTTTTCAACACTAACACAAGTGCGAAAAGTGGTTTTTCAACACTATCACAAGTGCAAAAAGTGTTTTTTCCACACTAATACAAGTGCAAAAGTGGTTTCCTGCACCAACACAAGTGCGAAAAGTGGTTTTTCAACACTAACACAAGTGCGAAAAGTGGTTTTTCAACACTAACACAAGTGCGAAAAGTGTTTTTTCCACACTAATACAAGTGCAAAAGTGGTTTCCTGCACCAACACAAGTGCGAAAAGTGGTTTTTCAACACTAACACAAGTGCGAAAAGTGGTTTTTCAACACTATCACAAGTGCAAAAAGTGTTTTTTCCACACTAATACAAGTGCAAAAGTGGTTTCCTGCACCAACACAAGTGCGAAAAGTGGTTTTTCAACACAAACACAAGTGCGAAAAGTGGTTTTTCAACACTAACACAAGTGCGAAAAGTGGTTTCTCAACACTAACACAAGTGCGAAAAGTGTTTTTTCCACACTAATACAACTGCAAAAGTGGTTTCCTGCACCAACACAAGTGCGAAAAGTGGTTTTTCAACACTAACACAAGTGCGAAAAGTGGTTTTTCAACACTAACACAAGTGCGAAAAGTGGTTTTTCCACACTAATACAAGTGCAAAAGTGGTTTCCTGCACCAACACAAGTGCGAAAAGTGGTTTTTCAACACTAACACAAGTGCGAAAAGTGGTTTTTCAACACTATCGCAAGTGCAAAAAGTGTTTTTTCCACACTAATACAAGTGCAAAAGTGGTTTCCTGCACCAACACAAGTGCGAAAAGTGGTTTTTCAACACTAACACAAGTGCGAAAAGTGGTTTTTCAACACTAACACAAGTGCGAAAAGTGTTTTTTCCACACTAATACAAGTGCAAAAGTGGTTTCCTGCACCAACACAAGTGCGAAAAGTGGTTTTTCAACACTAACACAAGTGCGAAAAGTGGTTTTTCCACACTAATACAAGTGCAAAAGTGGTTTCCTGCACCAACACAAGTGCGAAAAGTGGTTTTTCAACACTATCACAAGTGCAAAAAGTGTTTTTTCCACACTAATACAAGTGCGAAAAGTTGTTTTTCAACACTAACACAAGTGCGAAAAGTTGTTTTTCAACACTAACACAAGTGCGAAAAGTGGTTTTCCACACTAATACAAGTGCAAAAGTGGTTTCCTGCACCAACACAAGTGCGAAAAGTGGTTTTTCAACACTAACACAAGTGCGAAAAGTGGTTTTTCCACACTAATACAAGTGCCAAAGTGGTTTCCTGCACCAACACAAGTGCGAAAAGTGGTTTTTCAACACTAACACAAGTGCGAAAAGTGGTTTTTCAACACTATCACAAGTGCAAAAAGTGTTTTTTCCACACTAATACAAGTGCAAACGTGGTTTCCTGCACCAACACAAGTGCGAAAAGTGGTTTTTCAACACTAACACAAGTGCGAAAAGTGGTTTTTCAACACTAACACAAGTGCGAAAAGTGTTTTTTCCACACTAATACAAGTGCAAAAGTGGTTTCCTGCACCAACACAAGTGCTAAAAGTGGTTTTTCAACACTAACACAAGTGCGAAAAGTGGTTTTTCAACACTATCACAAGTGCAAAAAGTGGTTTTTCCACACTAATACAAGTGCAAAAGTGGTTTCCTGCACCAACACAAGTGCAAAATGTGGTTTTTCAACACTAACACAAGTGCGAAAAGTGGTTTTTCAACACTAACACAAGTGCGAAAAGTGGTTTTTCAACACTATCACAAGTGCAAAAAGTATTTTTTCCACACTATCACAAGTGCAAAAAGTATTTTTTCCACACTAATACAAGTGCAAAAGTGGTTTCCTGCACCAACACAAGTGCCAAAAGTGGTTTTTCAACACTAACACAAGTGCAAAAAGTGTTTTTTTCCACACTAATACAAGTGCAGAAAGTGGTTTTTCAACACTAACACAAGTGCGAAAAGTGGTTTTTCCACACTAATACAAGTGCAAAAGTGGTTTCCTGCACCAACACAAGTGCGAAAAGTGGTTTTTCAACACTAACACAACTGCGAAAAGTGGTTTTTCAACACTATCACAAGTGCAAAAAGTGTTTTTTCCACACTAATACAAGTGCAAAAGTGGTTTCCTGCACCAACACAAGTGCGAAAAGTGGTTTTTCAACACTAACACAAGTGCGAAAAGTGGTTTTTCAACACTAACACAAGTGCGAAAAGTGTTTTTTCCACACTAATACAAGTGCAAAAGTGGTTTCCTGCACCAACACAAGTGCGAAAAGTGGTTTTTCAACACTAACACAAGTGCGAAAAGTGGTTTTTCCACACTAATACAAGTGCAAAAGTGGTTTCCTGCACCAACACAAGTGCGAAAAGTGGTTTTTCAACACTATCACAAGTGCAAAAAGTGTTTTTTCCACACTAATACAAGTGCGAAAAGTTGTTTTTCAACACTAACACAAGTGCGAAAAGTTGTTTTTCAACACTAACACAAGTGCGAAAAGTGGTTTTCCACACTAATACAAGTGCAAAAGTGGTTTCCTGCACCAACACAAGTGCGAAAAGTGGTTTTTCAACACTAACACAAGTGCGAAAAGTGGTTTTTCCACACTAATACAAGTGCCAAAGTGGTTTCCTGCACCAACACAAGTGCAAAAAGTGTTTTTTCCACACTAATACAAGTGCGAAAAGTTGTTTTTCAACACTAACACAAGTGCGAAAAGTTGTTTTTCAACATTAACACAAGTGCGAAAAGTGGTTTTCCACACTAATACAAGTGCAAAAGTGGTTTCCTGCACCAACACAAGTGCGAAAAGTGGTTTTTCAACACTAACACAAGTGCGAAAAGTGGTTTTTCCACACTAATACAAGTGCCAAAGTGGTTTCCTGCACCAACACAAGTGCGAAAAGTGGTTTTTCAACACTAACACAAGTGCGAAAAGTGGTTTTTCAACACTATCACAAGTGCAAAAAGTGTTTTTTCCACACTAATACAAGTGCAAAAGTGGTTTCCTGCACCAACACAAGTGCGAAAAGTGGTTTTTCAACACTAACACAAGTGCGAAAAGTGGTTTTTCAACACTAACACAAGTGCGAAAAGTGTTTTTTCCACACTAATACAAGTGCAAAAGTGGTTTCCTGCACCAACACAAGTGCTAAAAGTGGTTTTTCAACACTAACACAAGTGCGAAAAGTGGTTTTTCAACACTATCACAAGTGCAAAAAGTGGTTTTTCCACACTAATACAAGTGCAAAAGTGGTTTCCTGCACCAACACAAGTGCAAAATGTGGTTTTTCAACACTAACACAAGTGCGAAAAGTGGTTTTTCAACACTAACACAAGTGCGAAAAGTGGTTTTTCAACACTATCACAAGTGCAAAAAGTATTTTTTCCACACTAATACAAGTGCAAAAGTGGTTTCCTGCACCAACACAAGTGCCAAAAGTGGTTTTTCAACACTAACACAAGTGCAAAAAGTGTTTTTTTCCACACTAATACAAGTGCAGAAAGTGGTTTTTCAACACTAACACAAGTGCGAAAAGTGGTTTTTCCACACTAATACAAGTGCAAAAGTGGTTTCCTGCACCAACACAAGTGCGAAAAGTGGTTTTTCAACACTAACACAACTCTGAAAAGTGGTTTTTCAACACTATCACAAGTGCAAAAAGTGTTTTTTCCACACTAATACAAGTGCAAAAGTGGTTTCCTGCACCAACACAAGTGCGAAAAGTGGTTTTTCAACACTAACACAAGTGCGAAAAGTGGTTTTTCAACACTAACACAAGTGCGAAAAGTGTTTTTTCCACACTAATACAAGTGCAAAAGTGGTTTCCTGCACCAACACAAGTGCGAAAAGTGGTTTTTCAACACTAACACAAGTGCGAAAAGTGGTTTTTCCACACTAATACAAGTGCAAAAGTGGTTTCCTGCACCAACACAAGTGCGAAAAGTGGTTTTTCAACACTATCACAAGTGCAAAAAGTGTTTTTTCCACACTAATACAAGTGCGAAAAGTTGTTTTTCAACACTAACACAAGTGCGAAAAGTTGTTTTTCAACACTAACACAAGTGCGAAAAGTGGTTTTCCACACTAATACAAGTGCAAAAGTGGTTTCCTGCACCAACACAAGTGCGAAAAGTGGTTTTTCAACACTAACACAAGTGCGAAAAGTGGTTTTTCCACACTAATACAAGTGCCAAAGTGGTTTCCTGCACCAACACAAGTGCGAAAAGTGGTTTTTCAACACTAACCCAAGTGCGAAAAGTGGTTTTTCAACACTATCACAAGTGCAAAAAGTGTTTTTTCCACACTAATACAAGTGCAAAAGTGGTTTCCTGCACCAACACAAGTGCGAAAAGTGGTTTTTCAACACTAACACAAGTGCGAAAAGTGGTTTTTCAACACTAACACAAGTGCGAAAAGTGTTTTTTCCACACTAATACAAGTGCAAAAGTGGTTTCCTGCACCAACACAAGTGCGAAAAGTGGTTTTTCAACACTAACACAAGTGCGAAAAGTGGTTTTTCAACACTATCACAAGTGCAAAAAGTGTTTTTTCCACACTAATACAAGTGCAAAAGTGGTTTCCTGCACCAACACAAGTGCGAAAAGTGGTTTTTCAACACAAACACAAGTGCGAAAAGTGGTTTTTCAACACTAACACAAGTGCGAAAAGTGGTTTCTCAACACTAACACAAGTGCGAAAAGTGTTTTTTCCACACTAATACAACTGCAAAAGTGGTTTCCTGCACCAACACAAGTGCGAAAAGTGGTTTTTCAACACTAACATAAGTGCGAAAAGTGGTTTTTCAACACTAACACAAGTGCGAAAAGTGGTTTTTCCACACTAATACAAGTGCAAAAGTGGTTTCCTGCACCAACACAAGTGCGAAAAGTGGTTTTTCAACACTAACACAAGTGCGAAAAGTGGTTTTTCAACACTATCGCAAGTGCAAAAAGTGTTTTTTCCACACTAATACAAGTGCAAAAGTGGTTTCCTGCACCAACACAAGTGCGAAAAGTGGTTTTTCAACACTAACACAAGTGCGAAAAGTGGTTTTTCAACACTAACACAAGTGCGAAAAGTGTTTTTTCCACACTAATACAAGTGCAAAAGTGGTTTCCTGCACCAACACAAGTGCGAAAAGTGGTTTTTCAACACTAACACAAGTGCGAAAAGTGGTTTTTCCACACTAATACAAGTGCAAAAGTGGTTTCCTGCACCAACACAAGTGCGAAAAGTGGTTTTTCAACACTATCACAAGTGCAAAAAGTGTTTTTTCCACACTAATACAAGTGCGAAAAGTTGTTTTTCAACACTAACACAAGTGCGAAAAGTTGTTTTTCAACACTAACACAAGTGCGAAAAGTGGTTTTCCACACTAATACAAGTGCAAAAGTGGTTTCCTGCACCAACACAAGTGCGAAAAGTGGTTTTTCAACACTAACACAAGTGCGAAAAGTGGTTTTTCCACACTAATACAAGTGCCAAAGTGGTTTCCTGCACCAACACAAGTGCGAAAAGTGGTTTTTCAACACTAACACAAGTGCGAAAAGTGGTTTTTCAACACTATCACAAGTGCAAAAAGTGTTTTTTCCACACTAATACAAGTGCAAACGTGGTTTCCTGCACCAACACAAGTGCGAAAAGTGGTTTTTCAACACTAACACAAGTGCGAAAAGTGGTTTTTCAACACTAACACAAGTGCGAAAAGTGTTTTTTCCACACTAATACAAGTGCAAAAGTGGTTTCCTGCACCAACACAAGTGCTAAAAGTGGTTTTTCAACACTAACACAAGTGCGAAAAGTGGTTTTTCAACACTATCACAAGTGCAAAAAGTGGTTTTTCCACACTAATACAAGTGCAAAAGTGGTTTCCTGCACCAACACAAGTGCAAAATGTGGTTTTTCAACACTAACACAAGTGCGAAAAGTGGTTTTTCAACACTAACACAAGTGCGAAAAGTGGTTTTTCAACACTATCACAAGTGCAAAAAGTATTTTTTCCACACTATCACAAGTGCAAAAAGTATTTTTTCCACACTAATACAAGTGCAAAAGTGGTTTCCTGCACCAACACAAGTGCCAAAAGTGGTTTTTCAACACTAACACAAGTGCAAAAAGTGTTTTTTTCCACACTAATACAAGTGCAGAAAGTGGTTTTTCAACACTAACACAAGTGCGAAAAGTGGTTTTTCCACACTAATACAAGTGCAAAAGTGGTTTCCTGCACCAACACAAGTGCGAAAAGTGGTTTTTCAACACTAACACAACTGCGAAAAGTGGTTTTTCAACACTATCACAAGTGCAAAAAGTGTTTTTTCCACACTAATACAAGTGCAAAAGTGGTTTCCTGCACCAACACAAGTGCGAAAAGTGGTTTTTCAACACTAACACAAGTGCGAAAAGTGGTTTTTCAACACTAACACAAGTGCGAAAAGTGTTTTTTCCACACTAATACAAGTGCAAAAGTGGTTTCCTGCACCAACACAAGTGCGAAAAGTGGTTTTTCAACACTAACACAAGTGCGAAAAGTGGTTTTTCCACACTAATACAAGTGCAAAAGTGGTTTCCTGCACCAACACAAGTGCGAAAAGTGGTTTTTCAACACTATCACAAGTGCAAAAAGTGTTTTTTCCACACTAATACAAGTGCGAAAAGTTGTTTTTCAACACTAACACAAGTGCGAAAAGTTGTTTTTCAACACTAACACAAGTGCGAAAAGTGGTTTTCCACACTAATACAAGTGCAAAAGTGGTTTCCTGCACCAACACAAGTGCGAAAAGTGGTTTTTCAACACTAACACAAGTGCGAAAAGTGGTTTTTCCACACTAATACAAGTGCCAAAGTGGTTTCCTGCACCAACACAAGTGCGAAAAGTGGTTTTTCAACACTAACACAAGTGCGAAAAGTGGTTTTTCAACACTATCACAAGTGCAAAAAGTGTTTTTTCCACACTAATACAAGTGCAAAAGTGGTTTCCTGCACCAACACAAGTGCGAAAAGTAGTTTTTCAACACTAACACAAGTGCGAAAAGTGGTTTTTCAACACTAACACAAGTGCGAAAAGTGTTTTTTCCACACTAATACAAGTGCAAAAGTGGTTTCCTGCACCAACACAAGTGCGAAAAGTGGTTTTTCAACACTAACACAAGTGCGAAAAGTGGTTTTTCAACACTATCACAAGTGCAAAAAGTGTTTTTTCCACACTAATACAAGTGCAAAAGTGGTTTCCTGCACCAACACAAGTGCGAAAAGTGGTTTTTCAACACAAACACAAGTGCGAAAAGTGGTTTTTCAACACTAACACAAGTGCGAAAAGTGTTTCTCAACACTAACACAAGTGCGAAAAGTGTTTTTTTCCACACTAATACAACTGCAAAAGTGGTTTCCTGCACCAACACAAGTGCGAAAAGTGGTTTTTCAACACTAACACAAGTGCGAAAAGTGGTTTTTCAACACTAACACAAGTGCGAAAAGTGGTTTTTCCACACTAATACAAGTGCAAAAGTGGTTTCCTGCACCAACACAAGTGCGAAAAGTGGTTTTTCAACACTAACAAGTGCGAAAAGTGGTTTTTCAACACTATCACAAGTGTAAAAAGTGTTTTTTCCACACTAATACAAGTGCAAAAGTGGTTTCCTGCACCAACACAAGTGCGAAAAGTGGTTTTTCAACACTAACACAGTGCGAAAAGTGGTTTTTCAACACTATCACAAGTGCAAAAAGTGTTTTTTCCACACTAAAACAAGTGCAAAAGTGGTTTCCTGCACCAACACAAGTGCGAAAAGTGGTTTTTCAACACAAACACAAGTGCGAAAAGTGGTTTTTCAACACTAACACAAGTGCGAAAAGTGGTTTCTCAACACTACACAAGTGCGAAAAGTGTTTTTTCCACACTAATACAACTGCAAAAGTGGTTTCCTGCACCAACACAAGTGCGAAAAGTGGTTTTTCAACACTAACACAAGTGCGAAAAGTGGTTTTCAACACTAACACAAGTGTGAAAAGTGGTTTTTCAACACTATCACAAGTGCAAAAAGTGTTTTTTCCACACTAATACAAGTGCAAAAGTGGTTTCCTGCACCAACACAAGTGCGAAAAGTGGTTTTTCAACACTAACACAAGTGCGAAAAGTGGTTTTCAACACTAACACAACTGCGAAAAGTGGTTTTTCAACACTATCACAAGTGCAAAAAGTGTTTTTTCCACATTAATACAAGTGCAAAAGTGGTTTCCTGCACCAACACAAGTGCGAAAAGTGGTTTTTCAACACTAACACAAGTGCAAAAAGTGTTTTTTTCCACACTAATACAAGTGCAGAAAGTGGTTTTTCAACACTAACACAAGTGCGAAAAGTGGTTTTTCCACACTAATACAAGTGCAAAAGTGGTTTCCTGCACCAACACAAGTGCGAAAAGTGGTTTTTCAACACTAACACAACTGCGAAAAGTGGTTTTTCAACACTATCACAAGTGCAAAAAGTGTTTTTTCCACACTAATACAAGTGCAAAAGTGGTTTCCTGCACCAACACAAGTGCGAAAAGTGGTTTTTCAACACTAACACAAGTGCGAAAAGTGGTTTTTCAACACTAACACAAGTGCGAAAAGTGTTTTTTCCACACTAATACAAGTGCAAAAGTGGTTTCCTGCACCAACACAAGTGCGAAAAGTGGTTTTTTCAACACTAACACAAGTGCGAAAAGTGGTTTTTCCACACTAATACAAGTGCAAAAGTGGTTTCCTGCACCAACACAAGTGCGAAAAGTGGTTTTTTCAACACTATCACAAGTGCAAAAAGTGTTTTTTCCACACTAATACAAGTGCGAAAAGTTGTTTTTCAACACTAACACAAGTGCGAAAAGTTGTTTTTCAACACTAACACAAGTGCGAAAAGTGGTTTTCCACACTAATACAAGTGCAAAAGTGGTTTCCTGCACCAACACAAGTGCGAAAAGTGGTTTTTCAACACTAACACAAGTGCGAAAAGTGGTTTTTCCACACTAATACAAGTGCCAAAGTGGTTTCCTGCACCAACACAAGTGCAAAAAGTGTTTTTTCCACACTAATACAAGTGCGAAAAGTTGTTTTTCAACACTAACACAAGTGCGAAAAGTTGTTTTTCAACATTAACACAAGTGCGAAAGTGGTTTTCCACACTAATACAAGTGCAAAAGTGGTTTCCTGCACCAACACAAGTGCGAAAAGTGGTTTTTCAACACTAACACAAGTGCGAAAAGTGGTTTTTTCCACACTAATACAAGTGCCAAAGTGGTTTCCTGCACCAACACAAGTGCGAAAAGTGGTTTTTCAACACTAACACAAGTGCGAAAAGTGGTTTTTCAACACTATCACAAGTGCAAAAAGTGTTTTTTCCACACTAATACAAGTGCAAAAGTGGTTTCCTGCACCAACACAAGTGCGAAAAGTGGTTTTTCAACACTAACACAAGTGCGAAAAGTGGTTTTTCAACACTAACACAAGTGCGAAAAGTGTTTTTTCCACACTAATACAAGTGCAAAAGTGGTTTCCTGCACCAACACAAGTGCTAAAAGTGGTTTTTCAACACTAACACAAGTGCGAAAAGTGGTTTTTCAACACTATCACAAGTGCAAAAAGTGGTTTTTCCACACTAATACAAGTGCAAAAGTGGTTTCCTGCACCAACACAAGTGCAAAATGTGGTTTTTCAACACTAACACAAGTGCGAAAAGTGGTTTTTCACACTAACACAAGTGCGAAAAGTGGTTTTTCAACACTATCACAAGTGCAAAAAGTATTTTTTCCACACTAATACAAGTGCAAAAGTGGTTTCCTGCACCAACACAAGTGCCAAAAGTGGTTTTTCAACACTAACACAAGTGCAAAAAGTGTTTTTTTCCACACTAATACAAGTGCAGAAAGTGGTTTTCAACACTAACACAAGTGCGAAAAGTGGTTTTTCCACACTAATACAAGTGCAAAAGTGGTTTCCTGCACCAACACAAGTGCGAAAAGTGGTTTTTCAACACTAACACAACTCTGAAAAGTGGTTTTTCAACACTATCACAAGTGCAAAAAGTGTTTTTTCCACACTAATACAAGTGCAAAAGTGGTTTCCTGCACCAACACAAGTGCGAAAAGTGGTTTTTCAACACTAACACAAGTGCGAAAAGTGGTTTTTCAACACTAACACAAGTGCGAAAAGTGTTTTTTCCACACTAATACAAGTGCAAAAGTGGTTTCCTGCACCAACACAAGTGCGAAAAGTGGTTTTTCAACACTAACACAAGTGCGAAAAGTGGTTTTTCCACACTAATACAAGTGCAAAAAGTGGTTTCCTGCACCAACACAAGTGCGAAAAGTGGTTTTTCAACACTATCACAAGTGCAAAAAGTGTTTTTTCCACACTAATACAAGTGCGAAAAGTTGTTTTTCAACACTAACACAAGTGCGAAAAGTTGTTTTTCAACACTAACACAAGTGCGAAAAGTGGTTTTCCACACTAATACAAGTGCAAAAGTGGTTTCCTGCACCAACACAAGTGCGAAAAGTGGTTTTTCACACTAACACAAGTGCGAAAAGTGGTTTTTCCACACTAATACAAGTGCCAAAGTGGTTTCCTGCACCAACACAAGTGCGAAAAGTGGTTTTTCAACACTAACCCAAGTGCGAAAAGTGGTTTTTCAACACTATCACAAGTGCAAAAAGTGTTTTTTCCACACTAATACAAGTGCAAAAGTGGTTTCCTGCACCAACACAAGTGCGAAAAGTGGTTTTTCAACACTAACACAAGTGCGAAAAGTGGTTTTTCAACACTAACACAAGTGCGAAAAGTGTTTTTTCCACACTAATACAAGTGCAAAAGTGGTTTTCCTGCACCAACACAAGTGCGAAAAGTGGTTTTCAACACTAACACAAGTGCGAAAAGTGGTTTTTCAACACTATCACAAGTGCAAAAAGTGTTTTTTTCCACACTAATACAAGTGCAAAAGTGGTTTCCTGCACCAACACAAGTGCGAAAAGTGGTTTTTCAACACAAACACAAGTGCGAAAAGTGGTTTTTCAACACTAACACAAGTGCGAAAAGTGGTTTCTCAACACTAACACAAGTGCGAAAAGTGTTTTTTCCACACTAATACAACTGCAAAAGTGGTTTCCTGCACCAACACAAGTGCGAAAAGTGGTTTTTCAACACTAACATAAGTGCGAAAAGTGGTTTTTCAACACTAACACAAGTGCGAAAAGTGGTTTTTCCACACTAATACAAGTGCAAAAGTGGTTTCCTGCACCAACACAAGTGCGAAAAGTGGTTTTTCAACACTAACACAAGTGCGAAAAGTGGTTTTTCAACACTATCGCAAGTGCAAAAAGTGTTTTTTCCACACTAATACAAGTGCAAAAGTGGTTTCCTGCACCAACACAAGTGCGAAAAGTGGTTTTTCAACACTAACACAAGTGCGAAAAGTGGTTTTTCAACACTAACACAAGTGCGAAAAGTGTTTTTTCCACACTAATACAAGTGCAAAAGTGGTTTCCTGCACCAACACAAGTGCGAAAAGTGGTTTTTCAACACTAACACAAGTGCGAAAAGTGGTTTTTCCACACTAATACAAGTGCAAAAGTGGTTTCCTGCACCAACACAAGTGCGAAAAGTGGTTTTTCAACACTATCACAAGTGCAAAAAGTGGTTTTTTCCACACTAATACAAGTGCGAAAAGTTGTTTTTCAACACTAACACAAGTGCGAAAGTGTTTTCAACACTAACACAAGTGCGAAAAGTGGTTTTCCACACTAATACAAGTGCAAAAGTGGTTTCCTGCACCAACACAAGTGCGAAAAGTGGTTTTTCAACACTAACACAAGTGCGAAAAGTGGTTTTTCCACACTAATACAAGTGCCAAAGTGGTTTCCTGCACCAACACAAGTGCGAAAAGTGGTTTTTCAACACTAACACAAGTGCGAAAAGTGGTTTTTCAACACTATCACAAGTGCAAAAAGTGTTTTTTTCCACACTAATACAAGTGCAAACGTGGTTTCCTGCACCAACACAAGTGCGAAAAGTGGTTTTTCAACACTAACACAAGTGCGAAAAGTGGTTTTTCAACACTAACACAAGTGCGAAAAGTGTTTTTTCCACACTAATACAAGTGCAAAAGTGGTTTCCTGCACCAACACAAGTGCTAAAAGTGGTTTTTCAACACTAACACAAGTGCGAAAAGTGGTTTTTCAACACTATCACAAGTGCAAAAAGTGGTTTTTCCACACTAATACAAGTGCAAAAGTGGTTTCCTGCACCAACACAAGTGCAAAATGTGGTTTTTCAACACTAACACAAGTGCGAAAAGTGGTTTTTCAACACTAACACAAGTGCGAAAAGTGGTTTTTCAACACTATCACAAGTGCAAAAAGTATTTTTTCCACACTATCACAAGTGCAAAAAGTATTTTTTCCACACTAATACAAGTGCAAAAGTGGTTTCCTGCACCAACACAAGTGCCAAAAGTGGTTTTTCAACACTAACACAAGTGCAAAAAGTGTTTTTTTCCACACTAATACAAGTGCAGAAAGTGGTTTTTCAACACTAACACAAGTGCGAAAAGTGGTTTTT